>NW_016908775.1:0-845 GCF_001483705.2 Eufriesea mexicana | reverse complement strand
CGTACATCCATACATCCATGCATACCCCCATACACTCATCCATACATACATCCATAGATACATTGATAAATGCTTCCATACACACATCCATCCATACATCCATCCATACATTCATCCATACATCCATCCATCCATACATGCATACATCCACATATCAATCCATCCATGCACTGATCCATCCATACGTACATCCATACATACGTCCATACATACATGCATACATCCACGCATACACACATACACTGATCCATACATACATCCATAGATATCATACATCCATGCATACCCCCATACACTCATCCATACATACATCCATAGATACATCCGTAAGTGCATCCATACATCCATCCATACGTCCATGCATACATCCATGCATGCATCCATACATTCCTCCATACAAGCATCCATACATACATCTACTCTTCTGTCCATTCACACATCCATTCGTCCACACACACATCCATACATCCGTGCCCCCATACATACATATATTCTTACATCCATACATCCATGCATACATCCATGCATACATACATCCGTACATCCATAACGCAAATACGGCCATACATTCGTACATCCATACATACAAACGTCCATACATTAATACATCCATCCATCCATACATCCACCCATCCAAACATCCGCAGATCCATACATCCATAAATCCTTCCACTCGTGCGTCTATCATTCGACACATCCATCCACCCATACATCCATACATACTTACACCCATACAACCATACATTCATGCATCCAAACACCTGTACATCAATACATTCACCCGTCCATATATCCTGCCATTCACACATATATCCATCCAAACATCCATTCATCCACACAAACAT
>NW_016908774.1:947-15959 GCF_001483705.2 Eufriesea mexicana | reverse complement strand
CTGCTTGCATCGGCTGAGGCCAGCGATAGTGACCTCCGCACGTTAGGTTTAGTTAGCTTACGTACCGTTAGGTTAGGTTAGGCCATGTTTGGTTAGGATGTCGTCGGCTTTTGCGGTAGACATTTCTAATCAGTGGACTTCTACACCCTACATTGCTCTAGTGTACTCTACTCGACTCTGGCGAGGCGAGCAATTGCGGGAGTAGCAGGTTATATTCATTTATGTCACGATTGGGTTGGAGAGGATGCGCTGTGCTTGGAGAGTATGGCTTCGACTTTCGTGCTGTACACTGTTATTCGTTGCATTCCTGTTATCAACTATGCTATACTACATTCTGCTTGGCCCTTGGAAGGCCAGGTGTTGTGTGCGCGGCACGTTGCATTGGGATATGCTACGCATGACAACGTTAGGTTAGGTTCCGTGGGAAAGGATATCTCCGACTTTCGTGCTATTCGCTCCAATACGGAGGATTTCTGGACGCTACTGTGCTCTAGTACATTCTGCTTGTCTCTGTGGAGGCCAGCAATGGTGTTCTCGACATGTTACGTTGAGCTAGACTATTTTCGGTTATGTCACGTTTGGCAAGGTTAGGACATGCTACTTCGACCTTTGTGCGATACAATGCACTGCGGCAGAATTCTGTGCTCTACTGTGCTCTGATTTATTCTGCTTGTCTCTGTGGAGGTCAGCGATAAATGTCGCGCCCTGTTAGATTGAGCTAGGTTACGCTTGGATATGTTACATTTGCCTATGTTATGATATGCTGCTTCGTATTCTGCGTTACACACCGCCACCCAGTGGGTACCCGCGGTCTAATTTGCCCTAATATGCTCTGCTTAGCTCACGGTGGCCAGTGATAGTGGTCTCGGCACGTTAGGTTGAGAAAGGTTACACTTCGTTAGGTCAGATTGGGAAAGCTCGAAGAGGATTTCTCTGACTTTTGCGGTATAAACTGCTATTCGGAGGATTCCTGCGCCCTTCATTGCTTTAACATGCTCTTCTCCGCACAGTGTAAGGCAGCATTAGCGGCCGCGTTACGTCAGGCATTGTCACCGTACGTTTGGTTGGGTTAGGTTAGGCTTCGTTAGGTTAGGATGTCGTTGACTTTTGTGCTATACATTGCTATTTGGTGGATTCCTGCGCTCTAGTGTGCTGTAATATATTCTGCTTGACTCAGGGGAGGCCAGCAATACTGACCCCGGCATGCTAGGTTCAGTTAGGTTACGCTTGGCTTGGCTAGGTTCGGGAAGGTTTGGTTAGGATATCCTTGCCTTTGGGCTACACACTGATATTCGGTCGATATATGTGTACTGCATTGCTCTGTTAGCATCTGCTTGAATCTGGTGAGGCGAGCAACAGTGGTCGTGGCACGCTCGTTTAAGATAGGTTACGATTAGTTAGCTTAAGTATGGTTTAGTTAGGATAAGGAAACTTGGACTTCTGTGCTATAAACTGCTATTCGGAGGATGCCTGCGTTCTTCGCTGCTCTACTGTGCTCTGCACGACACTGGCGAGACCAGCAATAGCGGCCGTGACACGATAGGTTGCGATAGGTTACGTTTGGTTATGTTTGGATGGGTCACGTTTGGTTAGTGTAGCTTCGTCTTTTGTGTTATACATTGCAGTTCGGCGGATTTCTGCGTTCTACTGTGCGCTAGTATGTTCTGCTTGAATCTGGGGAGGCCAGTAATAGATGTCTCTGCCCGCTAGTTTGGGATATGTAACGTTTGGTTACGGTATGCTAGTTGGTGTTAAGCTGCTGCTGTTTAAGCTGCTATTCGGTAGATTTCTATGCTCTACTGTGATCCAGTGTGCTCTGTTTGGCTCCGGGAAACCCAGTAATTGTGTTCTCGGCTCGAAAATTTGAGATAGGATACGTTTGGAAAGGCTATGTTTGCTCTGGTTAGTTTTCGATAACTTCCACTTTTCGGCTGTCCACTGCGCCGCTATGGATGTCTGCTCTCTATTCTCCACTATTACTCTCAGCTTTGCTCTGTGGAGGCCAGCATTACCGGTCGCGGCACGTTAGGACGAGTTAGGTTATGTTCGGTTATGCTAGGTTGGGTTGGGTTTGGATATGATGACTATGACTTTTGTGCTATACATTGCTGTTCCGTGGATTCCTGCGCTCTGCAGTGCTCTTTAAATTCGCTTGGCAATGGGTATGCCAGCAGTGTTGATCTCAGCACGTTAGTCTGGGTTAGGTTGCGTTTGATTATGTTACGTTTGCTTAGGTTGGGACAAGGTATCTTTGACTTTTGTGCTGCATACTGCTATTCGGGGGATTTCTGCGCTCTACTACCATCCAATATTCCCTGGCTTGATCTGGGAATGTCTGAAATTGTGGCGGCGGCGCGTTAGGTTGTGTTAGGCTACGTTTTGTTAGGTTAGGTTTCTTTGGCTTAAGTAAGAATGTCTTTGAGTTTCGTGCTATACGCTGTCACTCTAAGGAGAGAGCAGAAGCTGGTGAGGGTTCTGGTGTAAGGTGTCCGCCAGAAACCACGATGGAACTGACGATCCCTTAGCTGCAAAGCCGAGCTGCGCAGTGCGGGAGACTTCGGTGAAGTTGTAGGGCCCGATCCGGCAAGTCCACTTACCTCGCCTCCTCGTTGGTGCCCTCGGGGTCCAGTGGGTGGTGTCCCATGCGTTCGCGCATGCCACTGGATGCGAAAGAGGGAGTGGCAACGGGCCATGGAGACCTTCGGTTGGATCTCATATCCATGCAAGACCTGAAGTGGCCCAAGAGAAATGCGCCAATACGGGTACCTCCCATCTCGTCGCTGCAGAGACCGGACATAGTTCTCTCGGCACGTTAGGCTGTGTTATGTTACGTTTGGTTAGGTTTCGAATGGTTTGATTAGGATAGGGTAGCATTGGCTTTCGTGGTGTACACTGCTATTCGTTGGATTCCTGCGCTCTTCGTTGCTCTACTATGCTCTGCTCGAACCTGGCGAAACCAGCAATAGCGCCTCTGGCGCGATAGGTTGTGATATGTAGCGTTTGGTTAGGCTGGGTTAGGTTAATTTTGGATAGGATGGCTTCGTCTTTTGCGCCATACACTTCTATTTGATGGATTCCTGCGCCCCGCAGTGCTCCAGTATGCTCCGTTTGGCTCCGGGGAAACCAGTAATAGTGGTCTCGGCAGGACAGGTTGAGATAGGATACGTTTGGCTAGGTTACGTTACCCCTGGTTTGGTTCCGATAGCTTCCACCTTTCGGATTTGCACTGCGTCTCTTTGGATTTCTGCTCTTTACTCTCCTCTATTATGGTCTGCTGGGCTCTCTGGAGGCCATGATACGTTCCCTGGAGTTGGGATACGTTCGGTTACGTTAGGTTTGGTCGGGTATGGATATGATGGCTATGACTTTTGTCCTATACACTGCTCTTCCCTGGATTTCTGCGCTCTGCAGTGCTCTAGTAAATTCCGCTTGGCAATGGGTATGCCAGCATTACCGATCTCGGCACGCTAGTCTGAGATATGTTACGCTTGTGTAGGAGAGGCTTGGCCACGATTGGATGGCTTTGGCTTTTGAGTTATACACTGCTATTCGGAAAATTTCAGCGTTTTACATTGCTCCGCTATAATCTGCGCAGCTCTCGCGCTGCCAGCAACAACGGTCGTGGTGCGTCAGGGTGGGTAACGTTACTTATGCTTTTCTTACGTTTGGTTAGGTTAGGAAAGGGTAGCTCTGGCTTTCGCGCAGCACACCGATATTCGGAGGATTTCTGCGCTCTACATTGCTCCACTGCCCTCTGCTGTACTCCTGGATGCCAGCAATCGTGGTCGCGGCACGTTAGTTTGTGTTAGTTTACGTTTGGCTATTCAACGATCGGCTATGTGTGGAGGAGATAGCATTGGCTATTGTGCTATACACTACTATTCGGAGGGTTCCGGCGATCTACAGTCCTCTAGTATGTTCATCATGGCACTAGGAATGCCAGAAGTTCTGGTATCTGCACGTAATTTTCAGCTAGGTTTCGTTCTTTTAGGTTAGGTTAGGTCAAGTTTGGTTTGGGCAGCTTTTACTTTTGAGCCCTGCGCCGCCATGCCGTGGATTTCTGTGCTGTATTATGATCTGGTTTGTCCTGTTTGTCTCTGGGGGCGGTGGCAGCAGTAGTTGTCAACGCACGTTAGCTTGAGTAACGTAACGATCGGGTATATCACGCATGGTTTCGTTAGGAAAGTGTATCTTCATCTTTTGTGCTATACACTGATATTCGGCTGCCTTCTGCGCTCCACAGTTCTCTGATATATTCCGCCTGTCTATGGCGATGTCAGCAGTAATGTTGGTGGCACGATAGGTTGAGCTAGATTACGTTTGGTTATGTTAGGTTAAGACTTGTGTGGTTGGGATGGCTTTGGCTTTTGTGCTATGCTCTGCTACTCGATGGATATTTGAGCTCTGCTATGTTCTAGCATTCTCTCGTTGGCGATATGGAGGACAGAGATAATGGCCGCGGCACGTTAGGTTGAGTTAGGTTGCGTATGGTTATGTTACGTTTGGTTAGGTTACGAGAGGATAGCTTCGACTTTTGTGCTGTACCCTGCTATTCGGAGGATTTCTCCGCACTGCTCTGCTCTCATCTAATATGATCTGCTTTTCCATGGAAGGCCAGAAACAGTGGCCGCGTCATGCTAGGCACTGTTAGGTTACGTATTGTTAGATTAAGTTAGCAAGGGGATGACTTGGGTCTCTTTAATTTTTCAGATATACATTGCGATTCCATCTATTTCTGTGTCCTAACCCCTCTAATATGTTCTGCGTGGCCCTGTGGAAGCCTGCAATAATGGTCGCGGAGGGTTACGTTGAGATAGGTTACGTTTGGGTAGGTTAGGCTTGGCTAAGTTTGGATGGGATAGATTTGATCTTTGTGCCCAACACTGCTCTTCGATTGATTTATGCCCCCTGCTTCGCTCTAATACGCTCTGCTTGGCGCTGGGGATGCCAACAATAGCGGTCGCGGCACGTAATGCTGACTTATGGAATGTTTGGTTACGTTGTGTTTGTTTGGGTTAGGCATGGGTAGCTTAGACTTCTCCGATATGCATTGCGATGCTATCGATTTATGCGTTCTGCAATCCACTAATACGTTCGGCTTGGCCCTGGGGATGCAAGCAATCGTACTCGCGTTACGTTGGGATGTGTTACGTCACGTTTGGTTACATTACGATTGGCTATGTTAGGAGGTGCTAGCTTCGACTTTTGCGCTGTACACTGCTATTGCCGCGGTCTACAGTGCTCTAGCATGTTCTGCTTTGCACTGAGAAGGCCAGCAATAATGTTCTCTGCACGATATGTTGAGATAGGTTACGTTCGACTACGTTAGGTTATGATAAGTATGGCCAGGATAGCTCCTACTTTTGCCCTATGCCCTGCAACTCGGTGGATTTCTGCGCCCTACCGTGTTCTAGTATGATATACTTCACTCTGGGGATGGCAGAGATAGTGGTCTCTACTCGTCTGGTTGAGTTATTTTGCGTTTGGTTATGATACGTTTGGTTAGATTATGATAAGGGGCTATAACTTTTATGCTATACACAGCTTTTCTGTGCATTTCTGCTCTCTACTGTGCTGTATATTCTGGTTGGCTCTGAGGGGGCTAGTAATAGTGGTCTCGGCACGTTCGTTTGAGATATGCTACTTTCGTTTATGTTATGTATGGCTATGTTAGGGCAGGGTAACTTCGACTTTTGCGCTGTACACTGCGATTCCATGGATTTGTGGTCTCTGCTCCACTCTAATATGCTCTACTTGTCTCTTGGGAGCGCAGAAATAGTAGTCTCGGCACGTTTGGTTGAGTTAAATCACTTTCGGTTGTACTACGTACGGTTATGATAGGACAGGGTAACTTCAACTATTGCGATATGCGCTGCGATTCTATTGATATCTGCTATCTGCTCTCCTCTAATATGTTCTACTTTGCTCTGGGGATGGAACAATAGTGTTCTCGGCACGTCACAATGGGATGGGCTACGTTTGGTTAGGGCATGTTTGTTTGGGTTAGGTTTGTATAGCATTGACTTTTCTGCGATCTACTGCAATTTAATGTATTTCTGGGCGCTACTCTCCTCCACTGCGTTCTGTTCGACGCTGGTGCGGCCAGCAATGGTAGTCTCGTCAAGTTAGGTTGAGTTATGTTGCGTTTGATTGCGTCAAGCTCGGTTAGGCTAGGATATCATAGCTTTGACTTCGTGCTGTGCAATCCCTTTCGGTGGATATCTGCGCACTACTGTTCTCCTGAATATCCTGTATGTCGCTGGGCAGGCCTGCAATAGTGTTCGCGGAACGTCAGGTTGAGATATGTGGCGTTTGGTCTTGCAAACGTTGGTTATGTTAGGGTATAACTGCCTTCACATTGTTACCACACACTGCTATTCGGGGGATTTCTGTGCTCTGCTGTACTCTACTATATTCCGCTTGTCCTTGTGGAGGCCACCAATTGTGGTCTAGGCACGATAGGTCGAGATATGTTGCGATCGGTTACGTTATATTTGGTTCGGTTAGGATATGATAGCTTTGACCTTTGTGCTATACGCTGCTTTCCAGTGGGTACCTGCGCTCTACTGAGCTCTACTATGTGCTGCTTGACCCTGCGAAGGGCAGGAACGTTATTCTCGGCAGGATAGGTCGAGTTATGTTACGTTTAGTTAGGTCAGGTTAGGTTTCGTTCGGTCAGGATGGCTTTGTCTTTCGTACTATGCTCTGCTCTTCGGGAGATTCCTGCTCTCCACCGTGCTCTACTATATTCTGCTTGACCCTGTGGAGGCCAGCAATAGTGTTCCCGGTACGTTATGTTGCGCTATGATGCGTTCGGATATGTTACCTCTGGCTAGTTAAGGGTAGGGTTTCTTTGACTTCTGTGCTATACACAGCGATCTTATGGATTTCTCCGCTCTACTCCCCTCTAATATTTTCTGCTTGGCGTTGGGGGAAGCAGAAATGGAGGTCCCGGCACGTTAGGTGGAGATGTGCTGCGTTCGGCCACGTAACGTTTGGGTGGTTTGGATAGGATAGTTTACGCTTTTGTGCTATACACGCCTATCCGCGGATTTCTGCGCTCTACAGTGTTATAGTACTTTCTGCTTGGGGCTGTGTAGGCCTGCAATAGTAGTCTCGGCGCATTAGGTTGTGCTAGTTTACGTTCTGATAGGTTAGGTTTGGCTAAGTTTGGTTAGGATGGCTTTGTCTTTTGAGCTGTACGCTGCTATACGGTGGATTCCTGCGAAATGGAGAGCTCTAGTACCTTTTGCCTGGCTATGCGGATGCCAGCTGTAGTGGTCTCGGCACGATAGACTGGGTTACGTTGAGTACGGTTATGTTACGTTTGGATAGGTTACGATATGGTAGATTTGACTTGTGTGCGTTTCACTGCCATTCCCTGGATTTGTAAGATCTACATAGCTCTACTATAATATGATGGACACAGGGGAGGCCAGTAATGTTGTTCTCCGCACATTGTGTCGAGTAATGCTACGTTTGGTTGGGTTATGTTAGTTTGGGTTAGGTTTGGATAGCTTTGCCTCTCGTGTTCGACAATGTTTTTCGGTGGAATTCTGCGCTATACCTTTCTGTACTATACTCCGGTCGGATCTCGGTAGGACAGAAATAGTGTTCACGGTACGATAGGTTGAGTTAGGTTTCGTTCGGTTATGTTAGGTTAGGCTGCGTTTGGTAACGATGGATTGGACATTTGTGTTATACACTTCTATTCCGCGGATTTCTGCGATATACATTGCCCTACCACACTCTGCACGACTCTGGGGTGGGCTGTAATAGTGGACTCTTCACGTTAATTTGAGTTAGTCTACGGTTGGTTATGCTATGTTTCTTCGTGTTGTGCTAGGATAGCTTTGACATTCGTCTCATATTCTGTTATTCTTTGGACTTCTGCGCTCTACTGTGCTCTACCGTACTCCGCATGGCCCTGGGGCTTCCTGCAATAGTGGTCGCATCTCGTTACGTTGAGTTAGGCTAGGTTCGGTTATGATATGTTAGGCCACGTTATGTTAGGATACCATCGAATTTCGTGCTTCACACTGCAATGCGGCAGATTTGGGCCCTCCACTGTGCCCTAGTATATTCCGGTTGGCTCTGCGGTGTTCAGCCATAGTGGGTTGGGCACGCTAGGTGGAGCTGAGTTACGTTTTCCTATGTTATATTTGCCTTTGTTGGGCTAGGGGAGGTTTCACTTTAGTGCTGTCAACTGTTGTTCGGTGGATTTCTGCTGTCTACTCCGATCTAGTATGCTCTGCTTTGCTCTGGGGATGTAAGAAATAGTGGCCGCGACACGTCAAGCTGTGTTACATTACGTTTGCATAGGTTAGATAATGATGGGTTAGGTAAGGATATCCTTGACTTTTGTACCCAGCAATGCTATTCTGCGAACTTCTGGGCTCTACTGTGCTCTACTATGCTCTGCTCGACCCTGTGGCTGTCAGTAATAGTTGTCTCCGCACATAAGAGTGAGATACGTTACGCTTGGTTATTTTACGTTTGGGAAGGTTAGGAGAGAATAGGTTTGACTTTTGAGCTATACACTTCTGTTCGGTGGATCTCTACGCTCTACATTGCTGTGCTGTACTCCGCTCGGCCCATGGGATGCGAGCAATAGAGGTCGAAGGACTTTTGGATATGTTAGGTTATGTTATGTTACGATAGGGTAGATTAAGTTAGGTTAGGATAGCTTTGACCTTCGTGATATACACGGTTATTCCGTGTATCTGTGTGATCTTCTGTGCCCTACCATACTCTGCTTGGCTATGGGGAGGCCAGGAGCAGTGGTCGCTGCAAGTTATGTTGAGGTACGCTACGTTCGGCTAGGTTAGGTTAGGACAGGCTATGCTAGGGTACCTGCGGATTTTGTGCCATTTACTGCAGTGCGGTTGATTTCAGAGCACTACTGTGCTCTAGTACATTCTCATTTCACCTGTGGGCGCCAGTAACAGTGGTCTGGCCATGTTAGGTTGTGTTAGGTTACGTTTGGTTTTGTTACGTTTGGATATCTTACGATAGACTATATCTACTTTCGTGCTATGCACTGCTTGATACTGAGATGGCCAGTAATAGTGGTCTCGGCACGATAGGTTGGGTTATGTTACGTTTCGTTTGGATAGGTTAGGACGGTTAGGTTAGGATGTCTACGTCTTTTGTGCTATACACTGCAATACGGTGGATTTCCGCTCTCTGATGTGCTGTAGTATATTCTGCTTGGCGCTGGGGAGGCCAGGAACAGCATTCGCGGCACGGTATGTTGAGTTAGGCTACGTATGATTGGCTTATGTTAGAATATGTTTCGTTATGATTGCTTCGATTTTTGTGCTATGCACTATTATCCGCCGGGTTCATGTGATCTACTGTGCTCTACCCTATTCGGCTTTGCTCTGGAGAGTCCGATAGCTGTGCCCGCGGCACGCCCTGTTGAGTTGCGCTGCGGTCGGTTGGGTTAGGTTAGGTCAGGTTATGTTAGTGTATCTACGACTTTTGTGCTGTTCACCGCAATGCGGATGATTTCTGCGTATTACTGTGCTCTTGTTCATTCTGCTTGTCTCTGTGGAGACCAGCAATAGTAGTCTCTCCATGTTAGGTAGAAATAGGCTACTTTTGGGTATGTCACGTTTGGCTAGGTTAGGATAGGCTACTATGACTTTCGTGCTTTACACTGCTTCTCGGCAGATTTCTGTGATCTTCTGTGCTCTACTATATCCCCCTTGCTCTGGGGAGGCCAGGACCCTTGGTCGCGGCACGCTATGTTAAGATACGGTACGTTGGGGTGGGCCTAGGTAGGTCAGCTTGGGTTAGGTTATCTTCGACTTTCGTGCCATACACTGCTATTCGGTTCTTTCCTGTGTCCTACTGTGCTGTACTGCATTCTGCATGGCTCATGGAGGCCGGAAGCAGCGGTCTCGGCACGATAGGTTGAGTTATGCTACGTACGGGTGTGTTACGTTTGGTGATGTTGGGATATGATAGCTAATACTTTTGTGCTGTACACTGATATCCGCAGATTTCTGTGCTCCACTGTGTTCTAATGCTTTCTGCTTGGCTCTGTGGAGGCCAGGAGCAGTGGTCGCGAAACGTCATGCATGGTTATACTGCTTTCGGTTAGGTTACAGTAGGTCAAGTTGGGTAAGGGTACTTACGGCTTTTGTGCCATTCACTGCAATGCGGTGGATTTCTGCGCTCTACTGTGCTCTAGTACATTCTGCTTGTCGCTGCCGATGCAAGGAATAGTGGCCTCGTAGCGGTAGGTTGCGTCAAATTAGGTTTGGATATGCCACGTTTGGTCAGGTTAGTATAGGCTATTTCGTATTTGTGCTGAACACAGCTAATCGGTGAGCTTCAGCGCTCTAATGTACTCCAACATGCTCTTCTTGGCTCTGGGGTGAACAGTAATAGTGTTTTCAGCAGATTAGTTTAAGTAAGGTTACGTTCCGTTAGGATAGGTTAGGAAGGTTCAGTTACGGTTTCTTTGATTTTTGTGCCATAAACGGCTATTCCGTGGATTCCTGCGATCTACATCGCTCTACGATACCCTGCTCGACTCTGGGGATGCGAGCAATAGTCACCGTTGCTCGCTAGGTTGAGCTATGTTGCGATTGGTTAGACCATGTTAGGAAATATTTGGCATGGTCCGCTTTGACTTTCGTGCTGTACACTGTTTTTCGGTGGATTTCAATGATCTACTGTGCTTTACTATATTCTGCTCTGCTCTAAGGGTGCCAGCCGCAGTGATCGCGGCACGCTCAGGTGAGTTACGCTACCTTTGGTTTGGCTATGTTAGGTCAGGTTATGTTAGGATAACATCGACTTTTGCTCTATTCACTGCTATTCGGTGGATTTCCGCAAACTACTGTGCTCCAGTGTACTCTGCTTGTCTCTATGGAGGTCAGAAATAAATATCTCGCAATGTTAGGTTGAGTTAAGTTGCGCCTGGATATGTAATGTCTGGCTTGGCTAGGACAGGCTAGTTTGACTAATGTGCATTTCACTGCCACAAGCAGGGTTTCTGGGCACTAATGTGCTCCAATGTGCTCTGCTGGTTCTTGGGAAGCCACCAATATTGTTCTCGTCACGTTATGTCGTGTTACTCTACGTTTGGATAGGCTAGGAATGATCAGGTCATGTCAGGATATCTTTCACTATTGAGCTATACAATGCAATGCAGTGGATTTCTGCGCTCTGAAGACCTCTAGTATATTCTGCTTGGCTCTGTGGCGGCCCGCAGTTGTGGCCTCGGCACGTTAGGTTGAGATACGGGACGTTTGGTTATGTTTCGTTTGGTGAGCTTATGATAGGATTGTTTAATCATCTGTGCTATTAGCTGCTATCCTCCGATATCAGCGCTCTACTGTGATCTAATATTTTCTGCTTCGCTCTGGGGAGGCCAGCGATAGTGGTCTCGGCACCTAAGGTTGTGTTAGATTACGTTTGGTTAGGTCAGGTTAGGTAATGTTATGGTAGAACATCTACGACCTTTGTGCTATTCATTGGAATGCGGTTGCTGTTGCGCACAACTGTGCTCTAGTACATTCTGCTTGTCCCTGTGGAGGCCAGCAGTAGTGGTCTCGTCACGTAAGGTTTAGCTAGGATACGTTTGGATATGTTACGTTTGGCTAGGATAGGATAGGGTACTTTGACTTTTGTACTATGCACTGCTATTCCGTGAATTTCTGCGCTTTGGTGTGAACTAGTGTGCTCTCCCTGGATCTGGGGAGACCATCAATAATGGTCACGTTTCATTGAGTTACTTTACGTTCTGATAGGTTAAGTAAGGCCATGTTATGCCAGGATATGTTTGACTATTGTGCTGTACAATGCAATGCTCTTGATATCTGCGCTCTGCTGTCTTCTAGTATTTTCTGCTTGACTCCGTGGAGGACAGCAATAGTGGTCTCGGCACGCAAGGTTGACCTATGCCACGATTGGTTATGGTACGTTTGGTAAGGTTAGGATAGGATAGCTAGGCGTCTGTGCTGTAAACTGCTACAATCCTATGTCTTCGCTCTACTGCGTACGAATGTTTTCTGCTTGTCCCTGTGGTGGCCATTAGTAGTGGTATCGGCACGTTAGGTTGAGTTATGTTACTTATTGTTAGGGTAGGTTAGGATGGCTTGGTTAGGATTTCTTTTTCTTTTGTGCTATACACTGCTCTTCGGTGGACTTCTGCGCTCTACATTGCTTTACTATATTCTGCTTGGCTCTTGGGATCCTAGGATCAGTGGTCGCTGCAAGTTATGTTGATCTATGCTACGTTCTCTTAAGTTAGGTTAGGTCAGATTACGTCACGACATCTGCGGCTTTTGTGCTATTCACTGCATTGCGGTCGATTTCTGCGCACTACTGTGATCTAATACATTCTGCTTTTACCTGTGGGGACCAGCAATAGTGGCCCGGCCATGTCAGGTTGGGTTAGGTTGCGCTTGGATGTGTAACGGTTGGCTATGTTAGGAGAGGCTACTTCGACCTCTGTGCTGTTCACTGCTATACGGAGGATTTCTGCGCTCTAATGTGCTCTAACGTGCTATTCCTGCCTTTGGGGAGGCCACAAACATCTGGCTCGTCACGTCGTGCTGAGTTACTCTATGTTTGGGTAGGTGAGGTAAGGTCAGGTTATTTCAGGATATGTTTGACTTTTGTGTTACTCACTGCAATGCGTGGGATTTCTGTACCCTGCTGTCCTACAGTATTCTCTTCATGGCTCTGGGAGGCCAGAAATAGTGGTCTCCACTTGATAGGTTGAGCTATGCTGCGTCGGCATAAGATACGTTCGTAAGGGATGGGCAGGGTTGCTCAGAATTTTGTGCTATGCACCACTATATGCGGAATTCTGCGCTCTACTGTGTTCTAACATTTCCAGCTTGTCTGTGGGGAGGCTAGCGGTAGTAATCTCGGCACATTAGGTTAGGTTACTTTGGGTTAGGTTAGGGTGGGTCAGCTTAGGTTTGGACATCCCCGCCTTTTGTGCTATTCACTGCAATGCAGTCGGTTTCTGCGCGCTACTGTGCTCTAGTACCTTTTGCTTGCCTTTTTGGAGGCCAGCAATAGTGGTCTCGTCATGTTAGATTGAGTCGTGTTACGTTTGAATATGCTACGTTCGGATATGTTACGTTTGGCTTGGTTAGGAGAGGATGCTTTGACTTTTGTGCTATGCACTGCCATTCCGTGGGTCACTGCGTTCTGGTGTGCTCTAATATGCTCTGCTTGGCACGGAGGTGGCCAGTAATAGCGGCCTCGGCACGATAGGTTGATTTTGGTTAAGTTCCGTCAGGTTAAGTTAGGAATGTTAGGTCAGGTTGTCTACGTCTTCTGTGCACAACATTGCAATACGGTGGATTCCTGCGCTCATCTGTGCTGTAGTATATTCTGGTTGGCGCTGTGGAGGCCAGCAATTACGGTCTCGACTGGTTAGGATGAGTTAGGCTACGTTTGGTTATGTTACATTCCGTTAGGTTAGGATATGATAGTTTAGACCTATGTGTTATACACTGCCATACGGGGATATCTGGGCTCTACTGTGTTCCAATATCTTCTGCTTGGCTCTGGCAAATTCGGCAATAGCGGTCTCGTCGTGTTAGGTCTTGTTATGATACGTTTGGTTTGGTTAGGATACGATAATTTGCCTTTAGTGCTACACACTGCTATTCAGTGAATTACTGCTATTTCATATGCCACAATATGCTCTGATTTGCTCTGGTGTGGCCAGTAATAGTGGTCTCGGAACGTTAGGTTGAGTTATGTTACGTTTGATTTGGCAAGGTTTTGTTTCGTTTGGTTTGGCTAGGTTGTGTCAAGCTCGGTCAGGCTATTTTTGACTTTCGTGCTATACACTGCTGTTCGGGGGATTTCAGCGCTCGGCTGTGATCTACTATATTCTGCTTGGCCCTGGGGAGGACAGCAACTATTTTCGCGGCACGCTATGTTGGTTTAGGCTAGGTTCGGTTAGGTTTCGTTATAGCAGGTTGTGTGAGGGTACATGCCACTACTGTGCTATACACCGCAATGCGGTGGGTTCCTGCGATCGGATGTTCTCTAGAATTTTCTGCTTGACTCCGGGGGCATCACAACTGTTTCTGCAGGTTATGTTGAGTTAGGCTATGTTCGGCTGTGCTCTGTCGGCTTGGGTTAGGTTCAGGTAGCTTTGACTTTGCTGATATTCACAGCTATTCTACGGATTAATGCGTTTTACTTTCCACAAATGTGTTCTGCTTGGCTCTGGGGGAGCAGCAACAACGGTCTCTTCAGATTAGGTTGAGTTAGGCTATTTTTGGCTATGTTCTGATGGTTCGGGTTAGGTCCGGTTAGCTATGACTTTTCTGATATGCACTGCGAATCTGTGGATTTCTGCGTTCTACTCTCCATTAAAGTGTCCTGCCTGGCTCTGGGGAGGCCAGCAATAGAGGTCGCGGCACGATAGGATGGGTTATGTTACGTTTGACTATGCTGCGAATGGTTAGGTTTGGAGAGGATATATTTGACTTTAATCCTATTGTCTGGAATTAAGTGGACCGCTGCGACCGACAGTGCCCCAGTACCTTCTGCTTCTCTGTGGGAAGGCCAGAAATGGTGGACTCGGCACGTTATGTTGAGTCAAGTTAAGATCGGTTCGGTTGGGAAAGGCTAATTTGGTTGGGGTAGCTTCAACTTCTGTGCTGTACAGTGCAGTAAGGTGTGCTCCTGCGCTGTACTGTGATCTAGTACGTCCTGTCTGGCTGTGTGGAGGGCAGCAACAGCGGTCTCGGCACGTTAGGTTGTGTTAGGCTATTGTTGCTTACGTTCTGTTCGTCTTTGCTAGGCTGAGGTAGCTTTGACTTTTCTGATATACGCAGCTATTCCATGGATTTCTGCGTTCTGCTCTGCGACAATGTTTTCCGCTCGGCTCTGTGGAGGCCAGAAATTGTGGTCGCGTTACGATTGGTTAGGTTACGATAGGATAGCTTCGACTTTAGCGCTTGAGCCTGCCATTACGTGCTTTCCGTGCTCTAGTACGTCCTGCTTCGAAGGGGGGGGGGG
>NW_016908774.1:0-500 GCF_001483705.2 Eufriesea mexicana | reverse complement strand
TATATGGAATTATGCGCCCTACTCTCCACTAATGTGCTCTGCTTGGCTCTGGGGAGGCCGGCAATGATGTTCGCGTCAGATTAGGTTGAATTAGGATACGTTTGGTTATATTACTGTTGGTTAGTATAGGAGAGTATATTTTGACCTTAGCGCTATAGTTTGCTGTTAGGTAGATTTCTGCGCCCTACAGTGCTCTCATATATTCAGCTTTGATATGGGAATGCCAGCAGTAGACTCCTCAACACGTTATATGTAGTCAGGTTGCGTCCGGTTTTGCAGGGTTAGGCTTTGTTTGGTTAGGATGGCTTCAACTTTTGTACTCTCCACTGCTACTCTGAGCGTTTCTGCGCTCTACTGCGCTCTAGTATGTTCTGCTTGGTTCTGGAGAGGGCAAAAATATCACTCTCGGCAGGCTACCTTGAGAAATTCCACGTTTTGTTATGTTCCGTTTGTTTGGGTAGCTATGACTTTCCTGACACGCAGCCACTCTAAGGATTACT
>NW_016908773.1:0-1163 GCF_001483705.2 Eufriesea mexicana | reverse complement strand
GAATAGACCTATCCTCTGGCAAGTAGATGGCTGTACTTGCCATTGGTTTGAAGACGTTAGGCGATCTACTCGCCAAGCTGTGACAGCTTATAGATTTTGAATAGACTTGTGCCCTGGAATGTAGATGGCTGTACTTGCCATTGAATTGAAGGCGTTAGGCGATGTAATCTCCAAGCTGTGGCAGCTTATAGATTTTGAATAAACGTATTCTCCGGCAAGTAGATGGCTGTATTTGCCATTGGATTGAAGGCGTTTGGCGATCTATTCACCGAGATATAACGGACTATAGGTATTCAATAGACCTATTCTCTGGCAAGTAGATGGCTGTGCCTGCCATTTTACTGAAGGCGTTAGGCGATCTATTCACCAAGCTATAACAGATTATAGATTTTGAATATGCCTATTCTCTGGCAAGTAGATGGGTGCTCTTGCCATTGGACTGAAGGCGTTAGGCGATCTAATCGCCAAGCTATAACAAGTTATAGATTTTGAAATGACCTGTTCTCTGGCGAGTAGATGGCTGCACTTGCCATTGAATTGAAGGCGTTAGGCGCGCTACTCGCCAAGCTATATCATATTATAGTTTTTGAACAGACCTATTCTCTGGCAATTAGATGGCTGTTCTTGCAATTGTATTGAAGGCGTTAAGCGACCTATTCACCATGCTATAACAGGTTATAGATTTCGAATAGACCAATCCTCTGGCAAATAGATGGCTGTACTTGCCATTGGATTGAAGACGTTAGGCGATGTAATTGCCAAGCTAAAGCAAGTTATAGATTTTGAATAGACCTGTTGTCTGGCAAGTAGACGGCTGCTCTTGCCATTGGGTAGAAGGCGTTAGGCGCCCTATTCGCCAAGCTGTAACATATTATAGTAGATCTATTCTCTGGCAAGTAGTTGGCTGTACTGGCCATTGGATTGGACGCGTTAAGCGATCTATTCGCCATGCTATAACAGGTTATTGATTTCGAATGGACCTATTCTCTGGCTAGTAGATGGCTGCACTTGCCATTCTATTGAAGGCGTTTGGCGCCCTATTACCCAAGCTATAACCGATTATATATTTTGTATAGACCTATTCTCTGGCAAGTAGACGGATGCACTGGCCATTGGATTGAAGGCGTTAAGCGATCTATTCACCATGCTATAACAGGTTGTAG
>NW_016908772.1:373-9615 GCF_001483705.2 Eufriesea mexicana | reverse complement strand
GTTTGGGATACATTACGTTTGCCTATGTTACGTTTGGACAGGTTGGGTGATGGTAGCTTTGGCATTTGCGCTATACACTGCAGTGTGGTCCATCTCTACGCTCTGCTGTGCTCTGATGTGCTCCGCGTTGCTTTTGGGTAGCCAGCAATAGTGTTCTCGGCACGTTAGTTAACGTTAGATTACGTTCTCTTGTGTTAAGTTATGTTTAGTTTGGATGGGGTAGCTACGACTTTTGTGCTGCGTACTGCAATTCAATGGACTCCTGCGCCGTATTGTGATCTATCACGCTCTGCTTTTCTTCGGGGAAGACAGGAATAGCGGTCGCGGTTCGTTAGGTTAAGATATGTTGCGTTTGGCTATGTGAGGTTAGGTTACGTAAGGATAGGACAGATTTGTCTTTTGTATATGCACTGCCATCCAGTGGATTACTGCGCTATACTGCGCCATAATGTGCTCCGTTTGGCTTTGTGGAGGACAGCAATAGTGGTTTCGGCACCTTACATTTAGTTATGTTACGTTCGGTTATGCTACGATTGGATAAGTTTGGAAAGATAACTATAACTTTTGCGCTATGCACAGCTATTCGTTAGATTTCTGAGCTCTACTGTGCTCTAGTATGTTGCGCTTGCCTCTGGGGATGCCAGGAATAATGTTCGTAACACGCTTGTTTGAGATACGTTACGTTTCACTTGGCTTGGTTAGGATAGGTTTGCTCAAGGAAGCTTTGAATTCGTGCTTTACACTGCTATTCGGTCGATGCCTGCGCCCCGCGCTGCTCCACTAGCATCTGCTTGTCTCTGGGGAGGCCAGCAATTGTGGTCGTGGCACGCTTGGTTGAGTTAGTTTACGTGCGGTTTTGGGTTAAGTTTGGTCAGGATGGCTTTGACTTTTGCAGCAGACACCGCTATACGGTGGATTTCAGCGCTTTACTGTGCTCACATATTCTCTGCTTGGGTCTGGAGATGCCAGCAATGGTGTTCTCGGCACGTTGGCTTGGATTATTCTGCGTTTGGTTGGGTTACGTTCGGTTAGGATAGGATAGGGTAGCTTCGACGTTTGTGCTATAGACTTCCATTCAGTGCATTTCTGCGCTCTACATTGCACTACTATACTCTGCACGACTATCTGGATGCCAGAGATAGTGGTCGCGGCACTTTACGTTGGGTTCTCGTGGCACGCTTGGTTGAGTTAGTTTACGTGCGGTTTGGTTAGGTTGGGTCATGTTTCGTCAGGATGGCTTTGACTTTTGCAGCAGACACCGCTATACGGTGGATTTCAGCGCCCTACTGTGCTCAAATATTCTCTGCTTGGGCCTGGGGATGCCAGCAATGGTGTTCTCGGCACGTTCGCTTGGGTTATTCTGCGTTTGGTTGGGTTACGTTCGGTTATGTTAGGATAGGGTAGCTTCGACTTTTGTGCAATACACTTCCATTCAGTGCATTTCTGCGCTCTACATTGCACTACTATACTCTGCACGACTATCTGGATGCCAGAGATAGTGGTCGTGGCACTTTACGTTGGGTTTGGCTACGATCGGTGTGGTTATGTTGGTTTGGCTGAGGTATGGATATCTTCGACCCTTCCGCTGTACACTGCGATCCTATGGATTTCTGCGCCCTAATCCCTACTAATATGTCCGCTTGGCTCTGGGAAGGCCAGCATTGTGTTGTGGCGGCACGTTAGGTTGAGCTTGGTTCCGCTTGATGGTGTTACGAATGGTTAGGTTAGGACAGGGTACCTTCGACCTTCGTGCTACATACTGCTTTTCGGTGGACTTCTCCGCTCTACTGTGCCGTAATATGCTCTGCTTTGCTCTGGGGAGGCCAGAAATTTTGGCTGCGGCACGTTAAGTTATGATAGATTGCGCTTGGTTATGTCAGGTTGGGCAAAGCTTGGTTAGAATAGCATCTACTTTTGTGCTGTGCACTGCGATTCGGTGGATTTCTGTGCTCTACTATGTTCTAGTATGTTATGCTTGTCCCCGGGGAGGTCAGCAATTGTGCTCTCGGCTCGTAATGTTGAGTAGGATTACGCTCGGTTATGTCACATTTGGTTAGGTTAGGAGAGGATACCTTTGACTTTTGTGCTGTGCACCGCCGTTCGGTGGTTTCCTGCGCTATACATTGCTCTTCTAGGCTCTGCGCGGCTCCCGGGAGGCCTGCAATAGTGGTCTCGGCACACTAGGTAGATTTAGGTTACGCTTGGCTGTTGTAGGTTAGTTTTAATTTGGTTAGGGTAGATTTGACTTTTGTGCCATACATTGCTATTTGTACGATATCTGCGCTCTGCGTTGCTTTGCTAGCTCCGCTTGTCACTGGGTAGTCCAGCAATACGTGTCGTGGCAGGTTTGTTTGTGTTATGTTACGCAAGGATTGTTTAAGTTAGGGTATTTTTGTTATGCATACCTCTCTATTTTGGAGTACACACTGCAATTCGGTAGATTTCTGCGCCCTGCATTGATCTACCATACTCTGATCGACACCCTGGAGGCCAGCAAAAGTGGTCGCCACACGTTACGTTTATTTAGGCTACGTCCGGTTAGGTTAGGTTTGGAGACGTTAGGCTAAAGTGTCTTCGACTTTTGTGCTGTACGCTGCAGTGCGGTGGATTACTACCCTCTACTGTGTCCTCGTATGCTCTGCATGGCTCTGTGGAGGCGAGCAGTAGTGGTCTCGGGAAGTTAGGCTGAGTTATGTTACGCTTGGTTAGGTTAGGTAAGTCTGGCTGAGGTTAGGGTATCTTCGACTTTTCTGCTAAACATTGCCTCTCTATGGGCCTCAGCTCTCCGCTCGCCTCAAATATGCCCTGCTGCGCGATGGGGAGGCCAGCAATTGGGGGCTGGGCTCGTTAGGTTTGGATTGGTTACATTTGATAAGTGCCGGTTAAGTTAGTTTTGGATAGAAAATCTGCTACTTTCTTCCTATACACGGCTAATTGGACGAATACAGCATACTACATTGCTCCGCTATACTCTGCTTAGCTCTCGTGAGGCCAGCAATGTCTTTCGTGGCACGTCAGATTCGATTACGTTACGTCTGCTTATGACACGGTTGGTCAGGTTAGAGTAGGCTAGCTTTGACTTTTGTGCCATACACCGCCATTCGGAGGATTTCTTCGCTTTACGTTGCACTATTGCCATCTGCTTGGCTCTCGGGAGGCCAGCAATTACGGTCGCCCACGTTAGGCTGCGATAGAATACGTTTGGTTTTGTTAGAATACGTTTTGTTTGGTTAAGATAGCCTCGACTGTTGTGCTGCGCTATTCTATGGACTTCTGCACTCTTCAGTGCGCTATCGCACTCCGCTTGTCTCTGTGGACGCCAGGAATAGTGCTCTCGACGCGTCGGGTTGAGTTATGTTGCGTCTGGCTTGGTCACGTTTGGCTAGGCTTGGTTAGGATATGTTTGTTTGGGTTAGGTTGGGACATCGTTGACCTTCGTACCATACACTCTCGTTCTATGGACCTCTGCATTCTACTATCATCTAATATACCCTGCTTGGCGATGTAGAGGCGTGCAATAGTGGGCTAGGCGAGATAGGTTGGGATTGGTTGCGATTGGTTTGGTTAGAGTAGGCAGAGTTTGGTTAGGATGGCTTTGACGTTTGTACTATACGCAGCTATTCGGTGGATTTCATCGCTGTACTGTGCTCTAATGTGCTCTGCTTGGCGCTGGGGATGTCAGCAATAGTGGTCTCGGCTCGTTATGTTGTGTCAGGTTACGCTAGGTTATGTTGGGTTTGGGTAAGTTTGGTGAGAATAGCTTCAACTTTTGAGGTGTACTGTGCTATTCGGTGGACTTCTGAGATATGGTGAGCACCATTATGTCCTGCTTGGCTTTGGGGATGCAGCTGTAGCGTTCTCGGCACGTTAGGTTGTTTTCGACTATGTTTGGTTATATTTTGTTGGTTTTGGTTAGATTTGGGTGTCTCTGACTTTTCTAATATACACTGCGATACTATCGATTTCAACGGTCTGCTCTCCACTAATGTGTTCTGCACAGCTCAGTTGAGGCCGGCAATAGTGGTCGCGGCGCGCTAGTTTTAGTTAGCTTACGTTTGGTTATGTCAAGCATGCGTAGATTCGGAGAGGATTGCCTTGACTTTTGTGCTATAGCCTTGTATGAGGTGGACACCTGCTCCCTACACTGCTCTAATGTTTTCAGCTTGGCTCTGGAAAGGACAGCAATAGTGGCCACGGCACGTTGCGTTGAATGTTGTTACGCCCGGTTAGGTTGGGTTTGGCTAAGTTTGGTTAGGATAGCTTTAACTTTTCTGCTTTGCGCAGCTATACGGCAGTATTCTACGCTCAACTATGCTCCAGTACGTCCTGCTTGTCTCTGGGGACGGCAGCAAAAGCGTTCTCGGCAAGTTAGTTTGTGTCAGCCTATGTTTGGTTATGTTCTGTTTGCTTGGGTTAGGCTCGGGAAGCTTTGACTTTCCTGATGTACACTGCGGTTATATGGAATTCTATGTTCTACTCTCCACTAATGTGTTCTGCTTGGCTCTGGGGAGGCCAGTATTTGTGATCACGGGACAATTGGCTGAGTTAGGTTACGTTTGGTTTTGTTACGTTTGGCTAGGTTAGGAGAGAATAGCTTTGACATTAGTGCTGTAGTCTGCTATTAGGCGGATTTCTGCGACCTACATTGCCCTAAAGGTTTTCTGCTCCGCTCTGCGAAGGCTAGCAACAACTGTCTCGGCACGTTATGTTGGGTCAGGCTACGTGCGGTTAGGTATGGTTTGGCCAAGTTTGGTCAGGAGAGCTTTACCTTTTGTGTTGTAAATTGCTCTTCGGCGGACTTCTGAGGTCTACTCCAGCCAAGTATATCCTGCCTGGCTCTGGGAGGAGGGGGTGGGCAGCAGTAGCGGTTTCGGCACGTTAGGTTGAGTCAGTCTGTGTTTGCCTATTTTCTGTTGGTTTGGGTTATGTCTGGGTAGCTTTGACTCTTCAGATGTACACTTCGATTCTATGGGTTTCTGCGTCCTACTCTCCACTAATGTGTTCTGTTTGGCTCTGTGGTAGCAAGCAATAGTGGTCGCAGCACGTTAGGTTGAGTCAGGTTACATTTTGCTATGTTACGATTGTTTAGGTTTGGAGAGTATAGATTTGACTTTAGTGCAATTGTCTGCTGTTAGGTGGATTTCTGTGTCCTACAGCTCTCCAATATCTTCAGCTTGGCACTGGGGAGGCCAGCGATAGCGGCCGCAGCACTTTAGGTTGAGTTAGGCTACGTTTGGTTAGGCTTGGTTGGGCTAGGTTCTGCAATGGCTGATCTAACCTTTGTGCTGTACACTGCTATTCGGTGTACCTCTGCGCTCTACTGTGCTCTAGTTTGTCCTGCTCGCCCGTGGTTGCAGCAACAGCGTTTGCGACACATTAGGTTGTGTTTGGCTATGTTTGTTTATGCCTCGTTTGTTTCGTTTTGGCTTAGGCATCTTTGACTTTACTGATGTACACTGCGATTCTATGGATTTCTGCGTTCTACTCTGCAATAATGCGGTCTGCTTGGCTCTGGGGAGATCAGCAATAGTGGTCCCGGCGCGGCAGGTTTAGTAACATTACGTATGCTCATGTTACGTTTGGAAGGGTTAGGACATAGTAACCTTGATTTTTGCGGTATACACTAATGTTCGGTGGATTTTTTCTTTCCACTATTCTCTAATATCTTGTACTTGGCATTGGGGAGGACAGCCATATTAGGCAAGTCACGCTATGTTGAGACAGCTACGTTTGGATGGGTTAGGATGGGCCGGGTTAGGTCTGGATTAGATTGACTTTTGCACTATGCACTGCTATTCGTAGGAATTCTAGGCTCTATTGTGCTGTACCATATTCAGCTTAGTCCTGGTTGGGCCAGCAATAGTGGTCGCGGTGCGTTAGGTTTTGTCATGTTACGTCTTGTTATGTTAAGATTGTATATATAAGGATAGGATTGCTTTGACTTTTAAGCTATACACTGCCATTCGGTGGATTCCTGCCATCTTGTGTGCTCTTGTACGTTCTGTTTGTCTCTGTGGAGACCACCAATAGTGGTCTATGCACCTTATGTTAAGATGTGCTACGATTGGTTAGGTTAGGTTAGTTTCGGTAGGGTTTGGGTATCCTTGACTTTATGGCCATACACTGCAATGCGATGGATTTCTGCGCTCTACTGTGCTTTAGTATACTCTGCTTGGCTTCGGGGAGACCAGCAGTAGTGGTCGCGGCATGTTAGGTTGAGCTATGTTACGGTTCTTTTGGGCGGGGTTAGGAAGGTTTGGTCAGGATTTCTCTGACCTTTGCGGTATACACTGCTATTCGGTGCATTTCCGCGCTTTACATTGCTCCACTATACTCCGCTCGACTCTGGTGAGGCGAGAAGGAGTGGCAGTGGCAACATAGTTTGAGCTGTGTTATGATCGGTTAGGCTAGGTTTGGCAATGTTTGGCTAGAACGTCTCTGACATTCGTGCCATATAGTGTTATTCGCGGCACGTTACTTGGTGCTATGTTGCGTTTGATAAGGTAAGTTTAGGAAAGGTTAGGTTAGGATATCTGCGGCTTTTGTGTTATTCAATGCAATGCGGTTGATTCCTGCTCTCCATTGTGCTAAGGTACATTCCGTTTGTCTGTGTGGTGACGAGAAGGTGCGTTCTCGTCGTGCTCTCTATATTTAGGTTACATTTGTATATGCTACGTTTGGCTAGCTTAGGACGCGTTACTCCAGCTGTTGCGATATACACTGCTATTCGTCCGATATCTGCGCTCTAATGTTCTCTAAAATGGTTTGCTTGGCACCAAGCAGGCCATTAATAGAGGTCGCTGCACGTTATATTGTGCTAGGCTATGTTCGCTTAGTCTAGGTTTGCGGTACCCCTGACATCTGCGCTATACATTGCTATTCGTTGGACTTCTGCTTTCTACTGTCCTATATTATGTTCCGCTCGGAACTGGAGATCCCAGCAATATATGGCTCATCATGTTATATTCAGTTAAACTACGCTTGGTTAGGTTAGGTTAGGTCCGGTTAGGTTAGGGTATATTCCTCTTTTGTGCTTTGCACTGCAATGCGGTCTATTCTGTGCTATACTGTGCTCTGGTATATTCTGCTTGGCTCCGGGGAGGCAAGAAATGGTGGTCGCGGTGCTTTATGTTGAGATATGTTACGCATGGTTGTGTTACGATTGACTCTGTTAGGATAAGATAGCTTTGACTTTTGTGCCATACAGCGCAATGCGGCCGATTTCTGCGCTCTACAGTGTTCTAACATTTCCTGCATGGCTCCGTGGAGCCCAGCAATATTGGTCTCGGCACCTTAGGCTGAGTTATCTTACGTTCGGATGGTTTAGGTTAGGTTAATTTCGGTAGGGATAGCTTTGACTTTCGCGCTATAAACTGTTGTTCAGTGGATTTCGGCGCTCGTCTGTGCTCTGGTATGTTGTGATTGGCACTGCGGAGGCCAGCAATACTGGCCTCGTATCGTTAGGTTTAGTTAGCCTTCGTTTGGTTTGGTTACGTTAGGACACGTTAGGCTAGGATTTCTTTGACGTTTGTGCTATTTACTGCTCTTTGGAGGCATTCTGCCCTCTGTTGTGCCCTATGATATTATAGTTGGCTCCGGAGAATCAGGCAGCAGTGATCTCGGCACGTTAGGTAAAGCTAGATTGGGTTTGATCACATCACGTTTGGACTGGTTAGGATAAAGTAGCTGTGACTTTAGTGCTATACACTGCTCTTCGTCGTATTTCTACGCTATACATTGCGCCACTGTGCCCTGCTTGACTCTGCGGAGGCCAGTAACAGTGGTCTCGGCCCGGTGGTTAGATATTTGCTTCCTTCGGCTGTGCTACGTTTGGTTATGGTAGGAGAGGATAGCATTGACTTTTGTGCTGCATACCGCTATTCGGTGGATTTCTGCCCTCTGCTGTGCACTAATGTACTCTGCTTGCTTCTGAGGCGGCCAGCCACAGTGGCCTCGTCACGTTAGATTGATTTATGCCATGCTTTGTTAGGTCATGTTAGTTTGCGTTAGGTGTGCATAGCAACGACTTTCGTGGTCTACTCTGCTATTCGGCGGACTTCTATACTCTACTGTGCTCTAATATGCCCTGCTTCTCTCTGAGGAGGCCAGTAACGGTGGCCTCGGCACGTAAGGTCGAGTCAGACTACGTTCGTTCGCGTCAGGCTACCTTGAATTAGGTTAGGGTAGCTATGACCGTTGTGCTCAACACTGCTATGTAATGGACCTCTGGAATCTACTGCGTTCTTTCATATTCTGCTTGTCTCTGGGGACGCTAGCAATAGTTGTAGCGGCACGCTAAGTTGTGGTACGTTACGTATGGTTAGTTTAGGTTAGGTCAGGTTTGATCAGGCTATCCTTCACCTTCGTTTTCCACACTGCAGTTCGGTGGACTTCAACACTCTACATTGCTCTACCGAGCTCCGCATGGCCCCGGGGCGTTCTGCAATAGTCGTCGCGTCTCGTAATGTTGAATTTCGTTTCGTTTGGTTGAGTTATCTTTGCCAGGATTAGGCTTGGATGGCATTGACTTTTACTCTATACACTGCGACTCTATGGATTTCAAATCTCTACAGACATCTAATATGTTCTACATGGCTCTCGGGCGGCCAGCAATAGTGGTCGCGTCACGTTAGGTTGTGTTATGTCACGTTTGGTTAGGTCACGATCAGCTCGGTTAGGAGGCGAAAGCTCTGACTTTTGAGCCTTACACTGCTACTCGGTGGATATTCGAGCTCCACCATTATCTGATATGTTCAGTTCTGTGAATGACAGCAATAGCTGTCTTGGCACGTTATGCTGAGTTAGGCAAAGTTTGGTTGGGTTAGGTATGGTAGGTTAGGCTCGGATTTCTTTGACTTTTCTGCCATACGCTTCATCGCCGCGGATTTCGGTGGTCTACGGAGCTGTAGTATATCCTGTTTGGCTCCGGGGACGTCAGCAATAGAGGTGTAGGCAGTTCGGTGGAGCTAGGTTATTTTGTTTATGCTGCGTTGGTTATGTTAGGATTGGACAGCGTCGTCCTTTGTGTTGTACACTGCTATTCGGTGAATTTCTACGCTCTTCGTTGCTCTAATGTGCCCTGCTTGTATCTGGGAAACCAGCAGTGGTAGCCTCGGTACGTTATGTTTTGCTAGGTTACGTTTGGTTACGCTACGTTTGGCCACGTTTGAACAGGACATATTTCACCTTTGCGCTATACACTGCTACTCGAACGATATCTGCGTTCTGCATTGCTCTACTAG
>NW_016908772.1:0-314 GCF_001483705.2 Eufriesea mexicana | reverse complement strand
GTTAGGTTGTGTTAGAGTGCGTTCGATTTTGTTAGGATACGTTGCGTTAGACTAGGGTAGCTTCGACTTTCTTGTTGTAAACTGTGATTAGGTAGAATCCAACGCTCTACTGTGTTCTACTATACAATGCTCGAATCTGTGGAGCCCAGCAATTGTTGTAGCGACACGTTATATTGAGATATATTACTTACGGTTAGTTCAGGTTTTGTTAGTTTAGTATATGATACTTTTGACTTTTGTGCTATACAGTACTATTCGGGGTATTTCTGCGCTCTACTGTGCAATAGTATGCCCCGCTTTGCCCTGGGGATGTC
>NW_016908771.1:1749875-1821340 GCF_001483705.2 Eufriesea mexicana | reverse complement strand
AACCAAACGTGCCACGACTACTATGGCTGGCCTCCCCAGAGACAAGCAGAGGCTAGTAGAGCATTGCAGAGTGCAGATATCGGCCGATAGCAGTGTAAACCACAAAAGTCAATGCCATTCTTACCAAACATAACGAAACATAGCCAAGCCAAACGTACCACAACTAACCCTAACGTGCCGAGACCGCCATTGCCGGCTTCCCCAGAGTCGAGTAGCGTATAGTAGGGGATCGAAGAGAGCAGATATCCGCCGAATAGCACTGTACAGGGCAAAAGTCTGATATATCCTATCCTAACCCACCCAAACGTAACATAACCAAACATAACCTAACACAACCTAACGCGGCGCGTACAAAATTTCTAGCCTCCCCAGAGCAAAGCAGCGAATATTAGATCACGGTAGAGCGCAGGAATCCACCGAATAGGCGTGTATAGCACGAAACTCAAAGCTGTCCTTGCATAACATAGACGGACATAGCAGAAGCAAGCGTAACGTAACCCAACCCAACGTGCATAGGCCATAATTTCTGAGATCCACAGCTCAAAGCAGAACACATTAGAGCAGAGTAGAGCGCATAAATGCATCTTATGGCAGCGTACAGCACGAAGGTACAAGCCATCGTTCCCTAACCTGAAAAACCTTAAAATAACCGAACGTAACATAACTCAAAATAACTTGCCGAGACCAATATTGCTGGCCACCTCAGAGTCAAGCACAGCATATTAGAGCACAGTAGAGCGCGGAAGTACACCGAATATCAGTGTATAGCACAAAAGTTAAAGCCATCATCCCCTGCCGCAGCCTAACCTAACAGTACCTAACACGATCAAACGTAACCTAATTCAACCTTTCGTGCGACGACCACTACTCCTGGCCTCCCCAGTGTCGGGCATAGCGATGTAGAGCAATATACAGCGCAGAAAACAACCGGATGGAAGTATATAGCGCAAAAGTCAAAGCAGTCCTTGCCTAGCCTATCCAGACGTCGCAGAGCCAGACGCAAACTAACTGAACCAATCGTGCCCAGACCACTATTGCTGACCACCACAGGGACAGAAAGAATCTACCAGAGCACAGTAGAGCGCAGTAATGCGCCACACCGCAGTGTTAAGCACAAAAGTCAAAGATATGCTAACCTAACCAGACCAAACCTAACATAGACGAACGTTGGATATCTCAACGTAGCGTGCCGATACTATTACTGCTATCATTCCCAGTGACAAGCCGAACATATTAAAGCACAGTAGAGGGCAGAAATTCCGCGCAAATGATCTATTAAGATATCGTGGGCTGGACCTGAAATCTCGAGACAGCCAGGGCGAACCAATCGCTGGAATTAACATTAAAATCCGCGCGAGGTCCGTGCCAGCGATTCTTTCGAAATTCTTCTCGGCGAACCGCCGTTTTCCCTTTTCTGGCGTGTTAATTAAAGCATTCGACGTTGTACGCCGGCCTGCGAAGGGCAACGAATATATTAGACACTTTTATCGCCCGGCAGATAGGATTTCGTATAGGTTTCGTAGAAAAAGACGAGTCCCCGAACCTCCGTAGTTACTCTGAACATTTTTCTTTAATTTCTTTAACGCTCGAGTCTCTGTCTTCGAGCAAGCTGCTTCGATTATGCCAGGATAGGTGTTCAGGAGTAGGTACTGCTCGAATTTTTCCATAACGAGTTCTCAGTGTTACCGATATAATTGGGACAAAGGGAGGCACGATGACAAAGTAATTTTTCTCCACGAGATTTTCCTAATAATTCGAAATGGTAAAGTAGCGGCTAGTTTCCAGGATTAATTATAGCACAGTAGGGTCCATCATTTTCCTGCGACTTTTGCCCAGTTCTTGCGATTTATCGAATAGAGTTCTCGACATTATCGATATTTATTGTACGATAGGAGAAAGGATAAAGCGTCGCGTCTTATTTTCAGACGAGATTCTTCCAACGCCTACAGTTATTGCAGTGACAGTGAACAGTAGATAAACTATAGCGTTTAAAATTAAACGGTAAATCACAGTATCGGATATTACTTTCCAATGATTCGAGCCACCGAAATAGTTAAATAGCAAATTATATGCTATTAAATACCAGAGGGTGTATCGTATCCGGTATTAAATACTACGTAATAAACCGTAGCATGGAACAACGATGCGAACGTGGCACGTCATTGACGGTGATCTCAAACATTACAACAGCCGATAGTAGTAACAAACAAATGCCCATTTCGCAGCTCGGTGTTTCCAACGTAAACGGAAAACAAGCGCCATTACGCGGCTAAAATATCGCAGTAAAATTTTCCTACGGCCACTCGGATAATTCAAACCGTTAAAAGATCTACGAAATCCCTAGCGCTTCTAAAAGTATCTCTCGCAGAGGCGGGAAACGCTCGAGAGTAAATATACCTGTCGCGAAATCCGCCTGGTCGCGTCGATCGTCAAGATGGAACGAGACACGGAGGAATCGGTTAGAATGGCGGCGATCTAGCAGCTGCTGGCGCCATCCGGCTCGAAGCTAAACAAATCACGAACGCACGCGTGTCTATCGGCGGAATAAAAGCGATACACGTATGCGCGATAAACGCTGACATTCCGCGCGCTTCGCGGAGCGTTTACGCCGGTACGAAGCGTTCCGCAAACGGCCTCGGATATTTTTACGAGCGACGCGGAGGCATCGGAGAAGGAGCGGTGGCGACGGCGGTGTTTTCGCGGTCCGATTCGCCACGATACCGATGATGATTACGACGCCCCGTGACGATGAAGAAGATGACGATGATGATAGAGGTAATGAGCGGTCTCTGAGGGCCGGCACCGCGCCGAGAAAGCTCCGGAGCACCGCCAATTCCGGCCCCGGCCGCTAAACGTTTCCGAGAGACAAGCGAGTTCAATCAATGGCGAGCCTTTGTTTCGCATTTGCGGCCGCGGCTGCCTCGAGGCCGGGTAATAGGCAACGAAATAAAAGCGACTAGTGACTCAATCAGTCGACGTTCTGCACCGAGACTCGCGCTCCGGCCACTCGTTTCCACGACCTCGCGCAATTAGTTCGATCCTCCGGGTCTTCCGTCTCCGAGATGCTCCAGGTGCACGGGAAGCTTCTCCCACTTTCCGAGAATCCCCAGGGGGGACCATCTCGGGGACCATCTTGAGCGACTCCGCGGAGGTATCGCGATGGGAAGATTAGACGATTTAGCTCCCGTAAACGATCCTTGCATAAATTCATCGGTGTGTAACAAACGGAATGGCAGGTACTCGATCGATTAGAGAAAAATACCGAGTCTAAACGCGGTTCGACAGTCGTTCTTCGATATTGGAACACGAAGAGCGTGACAAAATTTGTTAAGGACAAAGAGATGGACGATGCGAGAGGATGGAAGAGTAGGGTACTACAGGACTCCGGTGAGTCGGAGAGAGAGAGAAAGAAAGAGAGAGAGAGTGGAAAAGAAGGGCTAGGTGGGGTTCGAAAGGGGTTAGAGGACCTGGCCGCGGCCGATCTGTCATCGACGCGAGCCGGCATTTTACAAAGTATAAGGCCCGGCCACGTTGGCCGCAGGTGCTACACAGAAGGCAGTCCGCAGGTAGATACGGTGGCCGCCTGATTGGCCTGCTTCGACCGGGTTCCATCCTACAGTTTTGCGACGCTAGCGTGTGCGAGGCACAGAGAGGCGGTCGTTGTTACGTGTCGCTCGCAACAAGTCCGCTCTTAGCCTGTGCTCCGTTGCCTGCTCGCTCTGTCGGCTGGCCGAGAGAGCCGACCGCCGCGAGACGCGGTGACCAGCGGAGAAAGCGAGAGAAAGAGAGAGAAAGGGAGATAGAAAAGCCCGGTACAGTTGGAGCATAGTAGTAAATCCCGTTGGCCGCGGTACCTACCGACGATCTGGCCTCTGCTGCACGCGTAGTGTAGACCTGCCAAGCTTTGGCAACGAGCTAACTCGCTCGCCTCGCTCGCCTCGCTGTTCGCGTGTATTTCCGTTCCGTTACGTTCGCCAATGCGCGTATAGAGTCGTGTAGCCTCTCTTCTCTCCGCTTCGCTACTCGCCGCCGGCAGCCGCAGTCGAAACTCTGCCAACGCGATGCATCGCCGCTAACCTCGCACCCGTGCGTTTCCATCGCTCTTCGCCATCGCGATTATTCCGCGCCATCGCCAATTCTCTCCTTCGCCTCTCGTTCCGCTCTCGGCCGTGGCAGCCACGTGTGCACTCGGAACGCCTCGCGCTGCCGTCGAGGTGTGCTGCATCCGTTCGTTCGGTGGACATGGATCGTTGCTCGTTCGCGAGCCGCGCGTTTCTTCGGTACACGCTCTCGAGCGCGTTCGAGTAATCTCTGGATCGAGCGGCTGGAACGGGGCAGCTCGATCGTTACCAGTGAGTGCAACGCGTACGCGAGCGAGGAGGAACGGAGATTATCGCGGTTAAAGAGTTAAACACGAGTGTCGGTGAGGAGTCGTTGACAGGGAGGAAAGGAAGAAAGGACGGAAAGGGAGAGGAAAAGGGAGGAGAAAAAAGAGACAAGCCGTTTCTCGCGGGACTGGATCGTAAGAGTTAGCGCAGGGGACGCGATTCGAGGCTGGTTCTTCTGCTTTGGAACGCGTCGAAAGAGAGAGAAGCGTTGGTGGACGCGCAGAGACGAGGAACGAGCGGCAATATCCGATGTGTTTGGCCGGCGGCCACGTTGCAAATCGCCTGAACGTGCATTGGATGTTTCAGCAGCTGGAAAACGAGACGGCATGGACTAGCCGCTCGGGTCGTGGAAACCCTTGGAAGGGAAAAGGGCAGCGGCATCCCCTCCCTCAGCCCTGCTACCGTCGCGACGCCCGGCGACGCTGCACCGTCGTCGCTCCGCAACCACCTCTTCGCCCTTGTCGTTTCAGCCGGAAGGTGAGTGTCCATTTCTCGTTCCGTTTCACCTTCTTTCTTCTTCGTTTCACCTTCTTCCTCTAGGCGCATCCGCTCCTATTTCCCTCGACTTTTCGCCACCCTGCGGTACGCACTCATGCTTTGCGACCCGACTTACGCGTATCATCGCTTTCTCGTCGCTTTCGTGCAAGTAATCGAACCTTCTCGAAGAAATATACTCGGAATCGCGTATGGGATAACGCGAATACGCGAATCCTCGCGGGGTTTCGAGTATAGGGTCGCGACAAAGGACCCCCTCGAAGGGACACGCTTCCGGAAGCTTGGAACGATTTCTTTCATGGAAGAAGAAATACCCGCGTCGCGTTTTCACGAGGCGGTCGTCGTAATCCGGAGATTAACGGTCGGACACGTTCGCGTCAGTCGTTGTCGTGGCGTCCTCTCGTTCATCCCGCTCCCTCCTCCACCTCGGGGTGGGTTTAACGCGATCCAGCGGGGCTTTGTTTTATCATCGGCTATCAGCGGCCATATTTCAGCGAGGTTGGCCGTATGATCTTCATTAGGGCCCCGGAATTCCCGCCACGAAGAGGCAATTTCATTAAACGCGACCGAAAGAAAACCGTGTACAGGAACTATCAACGAGTACGGTTCGTTTCGGTCCCTCTGCTTTTACGATCGGCCGATGGTGCGCGCATGTTCAGCATTATTTTACTCCTTTTCACGCACGCACCGCACACGCCATCCTGTTACACGTGCACGCGCGGCCATGCCCGCGAAATTCCACCGACCAGAGATCGGATAGACGATCCAGTCGCTCGAATTCAACTCGCTGACTTATTGCTACCATCGATTACGACTATTATAGACGTCTGAGAAATTTTAAATCGAGGATCGGCCTTGAAATAAAGCACAGATTTTTCCCTTGTCCCTAGGAAAATCTATTAAAACCTTAGACTTGGTACCATTTCCTCTGCCATTCCTTAAATAGTTGAGCGTAATCATCTGTACAACACTTAGAAAAGTCCTTTTTCCGAATGATCGAGATGTTTATCGCTCCCCCGATCATCGGGGCAAGTTTGCACCGACGAATCCCGGATTGTCGGATCGGAATCGGCGTGGAACTCGCAGCGAACTCTCAGGGAGCTCACCGATGACCTGTTCGTCCAGGGACCGGTCCCCGGCACGAGGATAAAGACGCGAAGCAGCGAGGTTGCAACCGGGTGGACTAAATAAAATCCAAAATTTATGGAAAACGAGAGGAGAGAAAGAGCGGTGGCTGGAGATCGGTGGAGGTGGAGCGAGATGGCGGATCAGGGGGAGAGGTGCAGCCTGTAAACCGGCGAGTCGGCTAGGGCTCCCTCGACCGTCGCCGAGAGGAGCTCCCCGATGAATTTGAATAAAAATGGGACGCGTGACGAGGTGGAATAGCCGAGGGGCGCGGGAGTAGGGGGATGAAGGCTGGACGAGGACGGAGAGAGAGTTGCAGGGGTGGTCGAATGGGTAGGCGGTTATGGCGCGTTGTGTTTCTGTTCGCATGAGAAAAATGGATACTCTGATGTCCGTATGTGCAGCGTCGCCATATATGACTAACATGTTTTTACAACGTCGGTTTATGTTGTTCGCGGTGAAAAGACCGATTCGGAGGTAGCTGACTCCTCTTTTATTTTTTCCGCGTTATTTCGGCGCGAGCATAAGCTTCGTGGTCGTGGCCGTTTAAGACGGACTCGCTGGAACATGGCCGGGTATCGAATCTAGGGGAAAACGGTTCCACACCTTTCGATTCCGCTCTTTTTCCTTTTCACCCGCGGAGTAATGGATCGGGTGATAGCTTAATCCGAGCAATAATTCAGCGGCAACGTTCTAATTGGCCCGGTTAGCCGTTTAATAGGTTACTTTGCATGCAATAAACGCGGCTGGATTTTCTATGAATTTCGATACCAGTGGGACACGAGGTAGTAGGCTAGGTGGCGATAGATGGCGTATATTGGCTGGCTGTGTAACTACCGACGGGGAATTCAAAGTTCTGTCGAAACTTTTCTAATTTCCCTTGTAGTTATACGATCCTTGGTCCCGGCCACTTTAAACCCACCGTCGTCCAGGGCTGGATTTGATAAACTGTCGTTGCGAAATCCAGTTTAATTGATCCTGTCACCGTGCGTGTCGCAAAGCCTTATCGATTTCTCATTTTAATATCGTTCGATAAAAGCAACGCGTTATACCGTTTCGATTTTATCGCGAACGGGTTCTCCGATCGAGGAGGTCATGGGAAACGTGTTCAAAGATGGAAACGATTTTGCGCCGCGTGGAGAAGCATGGCCGCCGTCGGACGATGGCGTTCTCCCGCTTTCGATCCGTTCGTTCCTCTCTCGGTTCTACCTCCTTCGGCTATTCCTTTCACCCGACATCCCCACTTCGGGGAATCACGATTTGGTGCGAACCTACGAGCGTGCACCAGGGAATCCAGAACCCAGCCCAGGCCCAACCTAACCTGATCGAAGCCGCGCACAGCCGCGTATATACCTGTAACGTTCGTTGGATCGTGTCCAACCTATCCTCCGGCCAATTCCCTTCGCGTATCCAGCTTCGGAACGTGACTAGACGCGTACCTTCGCTTTCGTTCCACGATTAAACTTGGAAAATTTTATCAGGATTATGCTCGAACGTTCGGAAAATTTTTCTATTCTTTCTCTCAACGATTTAACGATCCATCGCGGATAGACAATGTCAGTGGATCGGAGGGAATAGAGTCGGAGCTTTTCACGGAGGCCATTTTCATGGGTCACGGTTCGTGGAACGCGATGCCAACGCGGAGAAATAGAAACGTTTCGGCCAAAGGAGACGCACATGTGGTGTGCATAGTCGAGGGAACGACGACGACGACGACGACGTCGTCGGTGTTACCGGGTTGCCCACGCACGCTGCAACCCGAGCCAGCCATTTTGAATTCCAGCAGGCTCTCTGCAGCGGCCGAGTCGGCAAGGGAGGGAGCCTGCGGATACGGTGTCCTCGTCTTATTTTTCAGATGTCAAAGGACCGAGGCCACGAGGCAATATTGTTGATACTTGATGTTGCAGCCATATTCCAGGGCTCGACTGCCGCGCCGCTCCTCTTGGCGGGAGATCCTCTTCCTTTTCTTCCGTCCCTTCTTTTTCTACCGGAGCTTGCTCGCCAGTTTTCATTCTTTTCGACTGCCAGCCCTGTCCTCCTCCTCCTCCTCCTCCTCCTCCTCCTCCTCCTCTCTCTCTCTCCCTCCCTCTCGTCCTCTCGATTCCACACGATAGTCGATTCGCAGGATTACATCGAGTCCGACGCCGATCCGGGAATCCTGAACGAAGGGAACATCTAATATCGACTCGGGTGATTGATAGCGTGACGTAAATACTGGTTAATGGAATCGCCTGGTCTACCGCGTTCCTAGATACCGGTTGTCTCAGCATCGGGGAAACTTGGTAGATGGTAAAAACGCAGAGACGGGCATAAACGTAGAAAGACGTTTAATCGGTGCGCGTATAGAGATGGTAGAGATCGTTTCCCGTTAGCCTCGATAATCTAATGGCGGCTAGGTGAGCGTGAGAAAGAGGGGGCTTTGAACGCGTTGCTCGCGCTCGGAGCGTCGCGTCGCCAGAGGTGTTGGATGTCTTCCGCTTAATGGCGGCCGCGATTTGGCGGAGATAGAGAGCAGCGAGTAGTGCCGGAGCTTTCCGCTGGCGCTCGTCCACTTAATCAACCGTACGAGCCGCAATATTCATAACTTACGGGGTATAATGTCGTAAAGTTTATCCCGTGTCCGTGTTTTTACGGAACGGCCTCGAATTTATTCGAATTCCCGTGCCGCTTCGGCCACCATTTTCTACACTCGGCTCGCCTCCTCGCGTATTCCTCTTCGACGCAGCCAGTCTTTATCACGCAGCAGCCCGCTTCCACTTTCGTCGCTGGCATTGCTTCCTTTTTCCTTTCTTTTCTTCCTCCCCCCGCGCCTCTCGCCGCTACCCTTTCGCCTGTGCTTTCGTGTCTAATAAGCTGTAGAATTTATTTTCCCCGCGACAGACCGTCCACGTGCTGCGAGAAGGGCTTCTCTTGTTATGCGGCTCGCGTGTTCTACGTTCTACGACCGGTTCGTTTATCAGCCTCCGCCATTTTTCCATCGTCGCTTTCCTTCTTCGACGATCCAGCTCGCGATACCCGTCATTTTTCCACCCGACTAATTTACCGTGCTTTTAAATACGCGTGCATACGCACCTAATTCCGAGAAAGTGCCTCGAAGAAGGTTATCTCACGGAATCGACGTGTTATGAGGTAGAATCGTCGCGATCGCTTCTCGGTACACTCCATCCAGTCTGTTACCCTCCTTTGCCTTTTTTTTCCCCCTTTTTCCCTCGAACGACCTTGCCCCGAGACGGTTCTCTATTCCACGATCGTTATCCTTGCTTTCCACGGCCTCGGAGTATTCGTCGGGAGCATCCTTTGACAACAGTTGAAACCTGTAGACACTTTTGCGTTTATCTAGGGGAACCCGTTGTTCCCTGAAAATACAGGGATTCTCGAAATACCACGAATAACCCAAACGCGTGGAATGTCCTCCAACCCCCAGTAGCAAAAGCTTATTGTTCTCCGCTGAAGAAGCGGTACAGTGTATCATCGTCGAACTTGATGGATTATCTCGTACACGAGACGACGTGTTCGTCGAATCGTTTCCAGCTGAGAATTCCCGCGAGTTCTCATCCTCGAGGCTCAGCCTTCGCGGAGCAAGCAGAGGACGTTCCGAAAAAGCGAGGGCGGCGCGAGGATCGGCGAGTGGGCACGGTTCTGGTGGAAATCGCGGCAGCCACGAGGGGCCGTGTGTTTTCCAGCGGCGGCTGATTATTTACTCAACGAGAATAGACTTCTATATCAACTTCCTATGTTTGGGATCGCGTGCGCGCGCATAAAACCGGCGGATCGGCCGGCCGATCTGTAAACGCTGCGTTTTACGAGCGACGACAAGTTTACGCGAATCGCTCGTTACCCGTGCACCTTCTCCGACCTATCCGTGTCTCGTGATCGAGTAGAAATGCAGAGCAGCTGTCCACCTGGCGGGGACCACTCGAAGATTCGCGAGTCGATAGCGTGCACGCGGATTTTTAAAGGGTATCGTCGGGGAGGTTCGAGGATTTGTGAAAATCGGAATGAGAATTAGGAGTTGAACCTGGGGTAGGAAAGTTGGCATGTTCGCGTTGTAAATATACGGAATTTACGCTCGTGCAGCGTGCTTAAGGTTGATTTACACTGGACAGGGTACAAGACACGAGGTGCAGCGCGCATGGTATCGTTGCTGGACGCGTTGGGAGGCGATTAGGAATATTTGGAAGCTTCTGTCCCTTTGAGAACGAAGGGATTGTTAATGGCTGAGCGAAAGATACCAGTGTGCCGTGATTGGGCCATTAGTTATGGGGTCAATTGACGGGTGGAATGGCAGCGTTTAACGGCCGTAAGAATTTAAGACGCTTGGCATTAGGTTGATTAATGTTAACGTTCGATTCTGCGACGAGACGAGGCGAGGAGCGGAGGGATTTCTTGATCTGCTGAGGAATTTCGAAAGAAGGATCGGAGATGTCTTCGATCCGGATATGTTCGGGATGGGAAGAGTCGGTGGAACGGTTTGAAAACCACTGTTCCAGGAACGCGCTCGAGGAACAGAAGCTCTAACCGAAGCTACGTCCTCCATTCGCGCGTAATTGATCGCGAAATTAACTCACAGCCAGATGCCTGTTCCTCGAAAGCACAGGCCGCATTATCAGCGACAATTATCGTCCTGAGAATTCTCGCACCTGTTTTTCTCGCCATGTTTCAGACAGCCCCTTGTTGGCAGGTTTCAGCCTTCTTCCTAACCATGATTTTGCTGGTTTACAACTGCAACCTTATTCGGAACGAACTGGTATTTTGTTTTCGTTGTACCGATGTGAATTTTATAATCAGGTTGCTCGTCTCACGTTTTTAAGTAACTTGCAAAATGTAACTCGATTTCACAAATTTTATTTTATTTTATTCAGTAGGTAAATTTTATAACTGGGTTACTCATTTCAGATTCATTTTATTTTATTCAGTAGGTAAATCTTATAACTGGGTTACTCATTTGAGATTTATTTTATTTTATTCAGTAGGTAAATTTTATAACTGGGTTACTCATTTGAGATTTATTTTATTTTATTCAGTAGGTGAATTTTATAACTGGTTTACTTGAGATTTTTAAATAATATATAATATGTAGTGCAATATAACAAATTCAATTTTTTTTTTTTATTTTATTTTATTTTATTTTATTCAGTAGGTAAATTTTATAGCTGGGTTACTCGTTTGAGATTTTTAAATAATATGTAATATGTAGTGCAATATAACAAATTCAATTTTATTTTTTTTTATTTTATATATATATTTTTTTTTTTAAGTTTAACGTTAAATATAAGTGAATGAATAATCGAGTTACGCCGTTGTACCAGTACAATCCGAAAATTTTATTCCTCTCGTTCTCCGTTTCCTTTGTTTGTCTTTTCTAGAAGCCTCGTTTGTTTACGTCTCGCGGCGAGCATTTATGTAGCTGCCTATTTTCTTCGCCGGGAAAATAACTTTTCATTTTCGTGGAACGGTCCTTTTATTTATATTACCTCCCCCTCTGCACATTCCCCGACGTCGCAATACGGGTAATGAAATGGGGTTGCTTTATACCAGCCGACCTTATCGACCCACCCTTCTCTGCCTTATCGATTCTTGGCTAATGACCTTTCACGTGCTTCGTACGATGGCGCTGCAGTCGAATCGCAGCTTCGAACCCTTCCTTTCACTTTACTTTCACCCCGTGTTATCCAAGTTACAAACAAACAATGACAATATCATTCGTAAAAACATTAAAATATCATCGTTAAAAACCTAAATAATTAAACTTTATCCTATTGCAAACATAACTCATTTGCATTTTCATAAAAATTTTATTCTCGTAAGTTGTTATTTAGCAATTTCCAAAATTTCAAAATTTCCATTTCCTCCGAAACAATTTACCAATAATTAAACATCACAGATTCATTTAACGATCAATCCACTCGATCCAAACATTCAAAGGCCTTCGAAGTCAAATTTTTCGACTTTTTACACCTGTACGGTGTAAATGATCACGTGACAGGAAAAAGGAGCGAGTTAACGCTCCTTTGTCTAACGAACGATGAATCATATCAATACACGCGATTCTTTTCAAAACGGAGCGCAATTGGCAATTTTGCTCGATCAACCTGCTCTCGCAAGATTTTCATCGGCGTTAGGCGAATCGTAATTCAAGCGAACGCACGTCGGAAGTCAGCGATGCACATACACGCGGCAGGCAATCGCGTCGTTCATCTTTTATACCCCGGCTTCCATCTCCGTTCCATTTACCTTGCAGAAAAGATTCCATCGCGGATCTCCATCCATTTTCCGTAACAATGATCCCGTCCCTTGCCTCTCTCCGCCGACAGATCCCTTCTTCCACCCTGCAGCAGTCCCAAGGACCCGGCCATGTTCCCTCTTCCCAGCCCTGAGACTTAGTTGCTGGCGGAAAAAATGCAAAACAGTCGACCCCGAGGTTATTTATCGTCTCCACTCGTCTCTGCTTCTTCTTCGTTAGATCTTAACCGTCTTGGCTTTCTTCCACGGCCATTTTCGACACGAGAATGCTCAGACGTTAGCATAGATTCGACAGCTTTCTCGGTTGGACAGCGAATTTTGGATAGCTGCCTTTGTGCCCGTGGATTGGGGTTGATTGATTACCCAGGGATGAAGTGGCATTTGTCACTGGAGGTTTTGTGATCGGTCATAGTATAATAAGGAGATAGAGGATCGAAGGGGATATTGAAAAATTAAGGAAATAGGTGTCACGAGAGAAATTCCTTCTTTTTAAATCTTTTTATTTAATTTTTATTTACAATCTATATAGATGAGTAAATATATATGTATATAGATGGACTTATGAATGATATATAGTTCATTGCAGTAGCGTGAAGGAGGACTAATTAACTCTTTGCACATGAGAGCCGACCTTCAGTCACCATCTAATAAAATTTTGAAGATGGATATTAACCCTTTGCACTCGAGAGGTGACTCTCAGTCACCATTTAATCAAATTCTGAAGATCGACGTTAATTAATATATCAAATTTAAAATTATTTAACGATGTGTGCAATGTCGAAGAAAAATAATTCAGTCTTAATTTGCATATGATATCTCATTTACCATTTTAAAAATATCGTCGACTCTATGACAGAAAGTCTTCGAATTACTATTTTTCTGCAACGAAAAAATCGTCGAGTGCAAAGGGTTAATATATGAAATTTAAGGTAATGTAACAGTGTGCGAGATATTGAAATCGAATAATTTTACGATTTCTTATTTGCTGCTTTAAAAAATATCGTCGCCTTTATACTGCACAAGTTAATTTTAAATAATTTCGCGTTATTCAAACGTTTAACCGATTATTTAAATTTTATGCAAATTTGGTAGCATTCGATCACACGTGTTTTAATGAATAAAAATATCCCTGCGCTGGTTTGCACGCGTGACTAATTCGATTCTCGATCCGGCGACACGGTATTTGTTTACTTATTTAAAATTCCCGGGACAGACGTGTTCCACCGTCGTGGCCGAGATAAAATATGGCCTGACATTACCTGTTTTGCGATAAAAGCGAAGGGCAGCGAACGCAACAAGTGTGAAGATACGACGCTCGCCTGCTCTGCTGATTCTCCGCGATAATCCCACAATCACTTGTCAATCACGTACGACGCGAGCAACTATTTCCTGAAATATTTTCATAAAATTCTCTGCCCAAAGTCATACCCAAATCTTTCCACGCTTAATCAGCCGTTATCGCGTCGGTTCGAAATAAATCTTCCTAGATATTTGACATTTCCTGAACCGAGTAAATCATGGGTGTGGTACATAGGAACCCGCGTTGTTCCCGTACACCTTTTTCTTTTCCTTTTTTTTTTTTTCTCTCTCGTGAGTCGAGGTTTCGTTTTACAGCGAATAACCTCTCGAAGGATACCAAACGACCGAGTCGAGTGGCTGAAGAGCTTCTTCTCCGCGTTTCGAAGTCGCGTCTGGAATTATATAGCCGATCGAGGCAAGCAGACCAATGACGTCTGAAGCGTTCGACACTCGAATTCGAGGAGCCCCCCTACTTCCCGTTCTCCTTCGATTTTTCACACCCTTCGGGAATGCAACGGGCATAACTAATCGTTTACGTTTCTGTCGACGTGCTGCAGACACTCCACGATCCCCGAGACTCGTTTACGTAACGACAGGGTGGTCATACGATTCCTCGAACGTTTCGAAAATTCGTAGGATCAGCTTTCAACGATGTAGAGTTGTTTAGGAGAATGAAATTCTGATATTTAGGGTCGTGGATTGGATAGAACTCGAGTGAAAGAATTATAGTTTGGAAATTGGATTTTTTTAGGAAATTATATTTTCTGTCGACTGTGTACGATAATTTTAGCATTTATTGCAATTTTTAGATTCCTCGAACGCTTTAAAATTTCGTAGGATTAGTTTTCAATGGTGGTAAAGTTGCTTAGGAGAATGAAATTCTATTATTTAGAGTCGTGGATTGGGGAGAACTCGAGTGGGGAAATTATAGATAGAAGATGGAATATTTATGGGAAAATTGTGGAAAATTGTGTTTCTTATTATTAGATAAATTAATGAAATATTCTTTGTATCGCATAGCATGAGTTCAGCATAGATATGTCTTCTTAAAGAGTTCCTAGAATCGTTTTTAAGTTATAATTAAATTAAAGTAATACGAGAAAATTAAATTCTGCCATTTAGAAGTACAGATTCTGCTTAACTCGAGCATCGAAATTCTAATTTACGGATCGAACTATAAAAAATTAATTACAAAAATATATACCCATTATTACTAAATTAACAAATATTCTTTCGGCTACATACACAAATCTGTCTTCATCAAAATTTCTGTATTCTTCGAAAGCACTGCATATTAAGACTACATTCAAACGACGATAAAATAATTTAAAAAAATCGAATATTGTTAAACAAATTAGTAGATCAAATTCTAGTCTAAAATGGAATTTTTATAATAAATTAATAATAAAAAATTGCGTGCTTATGATCATTTGATAAATTCATAAAATATCATAGATCTTCCCAGGTCTGTCTTCGCTTTCTGCATATTTACCATCTCAAATTTCCACATTTTACACTTGTCTAAATTCCGCACGAGTCGAATGGTATGAAAAACGAAAGAATTTTTGTTCCAACCGACGATCCAGAGTCCGAGCTTCGCATTCGAGGCGCGATCTATTCTCTGATCCGTCTGCGGCGACTACGATCGAGTAAACTTTCGCGAGCGGTACAGCTGAACGGCAAATGTAGCGGTCTAAACACAAATTCCCGGTATGTAAACGCAGACTCTCCTACGGTCTGATGCAACGAATTCCGCGTATAAAAAGCACGCCGTCGAATTCGTCGGGGATCAAACGTCCGTCGTAACTCGAGCAAAAATTCCACCGACATACCGCCCGTGTCGAATGAATTTTCGAGAAATTAATTCCTCGTTCACTCGCTGAAATCATCCTCTACGACCCGTCTTCCTTAATCAAATTTTCACGCTTTTCCTACTGATACGATTCTCTTAAACGTGCGTCGTGTCGAAAGCTCACGCTGTGCACAGTCCTCGCTGAAATTTGAAATAAATATGAGGACACTTTCCGTCATTCCTCCGATCTCATCTCTGCTCGCGAAAATCCTGCGAATCGTATCAAAAGCAACGGTATCCGATTGTCTATAAAGACCGGGAAAGTATCGAGGAAGGAAACAGAAGCGGAGGATTCGTAGCCGGCAGGCCGAGTATAAAGCTTTATCTAAATTCTCGGACGGATTGCGAGGCGAGATACAGACGAAAAAAGGGAAAAGGGGCGGGCGTCTGAGAAGTAGACATTTTACTTCCAAGATGGAAGAAGAACCCTGGAACGGGGAAACAGAGGGAAAACGGGCGAAGGGAGGGAAAGGGTAGGGGTGTCGGGAGGTTTGCTGGAGTCGGGAGATAGCCAGGGTGGAACTGGCTGACTCTCATTAAGCTAAATTGTCTCTGAGGATGAGCTTCCTTAATTACTTAGCCTGGCTGGCTGCCCTGGCAGCCCCAGCAAACGATGTCTCGCCTTTTATTCGCGCATACCGGCGCGGATACAAATTTTATTCGCGAGACTGGATCCTCGTACGAGCCTCTCCGGATGCCTTCTCGCTGGCCCGCGAATACCTGAGGGCGAATCGTAATTAAGGAGGAATGAAAATTCACAGACGTGGTTTTTGGGGGGTCGTCGCGCGTCCTTTTGCTCTCCTTTTCCTCGCCGTTTACTCTGCATGCTTGTTGTTCCTTCCATAATTTTCGCAACAGCTTGTCCTCTTCTAAAAATTCCTCGATCCAACGAGTCGGGAGATAGGCCAGAGAGAGTATCCTTGGACGATCCTCTGAAAGAGGGGGAGAAAAAAGTTATCGAAGGATATTCCACGGTTTCTTTTCTTTTCCTTGGCTCGGAGAAATTGAACGCAACGAGTTCACCTTCGAAAGGGATGGCGGAAAAGGGGTGCAGCGGGGCGAGGAAAGGGACGAGAAGAAAGCGTCGGAGGGTGGGGAATGAGCAAGAGACGGAGTAGGGGTTTGATAAGAGGTGGAGACGGAGACGAAGAGGGAGAGCTGCCTCTAAATATGCTAATACCCCCGACGTAGGGTAATGAGTTCCTCGCGCCACCACGATCCGCCGGACTGCTATGCATATATATTCAGCCATAAACACGACTTAGATTACTATATGTAACGTACCAACCGCTATAGGGTGCGCGACTTATTGGTTGCTCGCCGGAACCTTCTCCTTCTTTGTCTCCGCGACTTGCCTTTCGATGCAAAGGGGGCGAGCAAGATATTCCATTCATTATGATACCGAGAATCGCGTCGTCGATTTTTTCCGTGTCGTCCTTTTCTCCCTGTGCCATTAACGGGACGCACTCCAGGAAGACATCCTTACGGGATATTTATCGTAATTGGAAATCCGGGGTCTGAAAATGGTCCATTAAAAATATTAACGTTAAATTACGTCGTATCGTAAAAATAATTCGAATTGAAATTAACTTTTTGACAGTGACAGACAGCTTTGGGACAGACAGTTTCTCGAGAATCGTTATTGAATTTGGATTACATGCAAATAATAAATTGTCTCGCATTCTTACAATTTTCTTGTTACACTCTGACAGACAGATTTGGGACTAAGTAATAATTACAGAGGAGTAATTATGGTAATGGTTAACATAGATTTTAATATATCAGAGTCTAAAAGGACGTGATGTTTGTATGACAGGACAAGTGCGGTGACTATGCATAGAATTTTTATGCGAACGATTTTAGGTTGTTATGAAAAATGGGTATGCGTGTAATGACAATTACATGGCGTACAATTGCATGTACTTAGTATGGTCTGCGTATTTTTATCTAATTTGTGATAGAAGACAGAACAAAGTAGAGAGACGACGTTGAGAGAGCGATTGTCGTATTATATATTATCCTCCAGTGACAGTAATTAAATTTAAATTATAAATAATACATTGGATTACGACAATGAAATATCTGTGAATTTATTTCTACAACAATCGCTGAAAATGGTCGAGTACAGTATATACGTTGTAACACAAAGCGAAAAGGGTTCGACCGACGTATTCGAATGTAGAGAGGTTATTCGTGACGGACTATACAGCGAAATTGTTGCCGACTTACCGTAACTACTCGATTATCGTACACGCGAACGACGTCGGAAATGATTCCATGGATCACGTTCACGAAAATCGTGGGGGTACGAAAGCGGCTCACGTAATTTCCGCAGACTTGCAGCTCTGTTCCTATATCCGGGCCGCCATCTGTCCCCCATGCCGCACCGTCCATCCCATTTTCAATTTCCACCACGTTTCTCGTTTCCTGCTTCTGGCCTAGCTCTCTCTCGTCGTGCTGGGTACACCGTTTCATTGGCCCTACTGGGGCTAACTGCTTCACGCTCGTTTATACCGACAGCCTCCTAGACCGGTAGTAGGAGCGTTCGTTCAACGAAGGAAAAACTCCGATCGCTCGTTATTCTCTCAATCGTGTACAATTTTTCGCCTAGGAGTTTTAATTCGTCGTTGACAAACTCGAGATATCAAAATAGCGACTACTGTGCGGACAGAGGGCACGGGGGGCCCCTGCATGGTGACGATTCGATGGAATCACGTATCCCTAACGTAACACTTCTAGGCTATCGCGGTTAGAGAAGCTTCATCTCTTGCACTATGACCAATCAGACCTGTATTCCTTCCTTTAGCTCTCTTTACATTTTTGAATGGTGTTACGTACACCCTTTACACGTTGCTCACTTACCCCTCGTGTAATTATACAGATAATTAGTGCAGTTCATCGTTTTTCGTAGAATTTCCTGTTTTTAAAATTTCGTTGCCAATCGAAGTCTCTATGAACATCTTTGTCAGATTTATTTTTTAATATTAAACCTATGTTACTACTTTCATTGTATGTAAAATTAATTGTAGAATATTTGTTATCTTACTCCATTTATTTTAGGATTCTGCTTCTTTTCTTTCATCTATCAGTCCTTTTATCATTCGTGCTAGGTTTAGCCGTGGATGGTACGTTTCTTCTCGGTGTCGACTTCTACACGGTGCATACGTGAATATTTCATCGATAATCATCCAAAAATTAATTGCTCGCGTTATCAAAGAAAGACACCACGAGGTACGAGGTTCGGTATTAATTACATCCTCGAAATGTCTCGCGTTTGAGGACAAAAATGGAGGAGGAAAGTATCTAAACCACGATGCAACGTGGAACTGTACCCACTCTCGGTTCCGCGTTTCAATCTCAGTTTGCGTGGTTGGGCGACAGAGAGTTGCAAAGAGATTCTATTTCGAAAGCGTAGGAGAAAAAGGCCTAAGCGGTCGTAAATTGGAAAGGCTGTGCGGACTTTGAGCGCGGAACACGGTTGGCCGCCACGGGGGCGAATCGCGGGGCGCAATAAGTCCGCGATCGGGGGAGAGTTGGAGCCGAAAGGAGTGCCGGTAATCTGGGCCACGCATCTACGGGCTTAATGGAGGTTAAAGAGGAATAAATCCGTGAGCGACGGAACGAAGAAGTCAGGGACACGAGGTGGCGCGTGGCCCGCGCCGCAACGATGGATCACGATGCCCCGGGAAAAACTAGACTAGGCGTTTTTATGGGCCATCAAATTACGCCGACCACCTCATAAAATGTTTAAGCGGGCTTCTGTGCAAGACATTCAACCGGTGACTGGGCTAATGTCCTTTGGCAAAAGTGCATCTTTCCGTTTCCTACCTGCTACGCGTGTCCTTTCCACCCCGTCCGTTTTCGTCGCGCCATTTTCCCCGGTCGTCCGCCATTCCCGATACCGATTAGAGTCGGGAAGCGCGATATTCGCCCGTTCCTCGAGCACGAGATGGCGCGATAGGAGATATTCCACGGTAGCCTGGAAATCGCGCGAGCGGTATCCGAACTGCGATCGCGGACGATCCTTTATTCGCGCTTGTCGAACCGGAGGAATCTTTACGGCGGAGTCGGATCGAGATCTCGCGATCGGAGAGGGCGCGGAAGGGATCCGGGGGTGTTTGGAGACGCGGGATGATCGTGGAGCGAGGATCCAGTGGACGGGATGCACGGTGGTAGGTGGAGGCGGTTGCTTTTACGAATTCCTACGCGATGGTCGGGGATCGTGACTGGCAGCGCTCCGCCATTAAACGCGGCAGAAGAAATCGGGAAGTCGTTCCGCGAAGCGGTACCAGTTTGTCAAGTTCCGTGGACATTGAAATAGAGACATCAGCGCGGCCAATGAATCCGGCAGTAACAAAGAGCCTCGGAGAGAGAAGAGACAAAGAGAGGAAAGAAGGTGGCGGTGGTGTCTGGGCGAGGAAGACGGAAAGGGTAGAGGGCAGGGGAGTGGGAGGAAGACAAGTCTCTCACTTGACTTTTGCTAATCCAGTGTCCGCGAGGTTGTGAATGAACGCATAAACGACAACGGGCTGCGTGGGCAACGGCGCCGTTAATATCGCGTGACAAGAATAAACGTCGGCCATAATTCAATATTGTAATTATACCCTCGTAACGGGCTTTATTGTGCCGATTAATATGCGTCGTTAAAGTAATTGCCGGTAGCGCGGACTACTCTCGCACCTATAATGGCCCGTTTAGCCATCTTAGACGCGGCCGCGGAGGGCCGTGACACGCGATTCCCAATTTGCGGACGTTCCTCGCGTTAAAACGCCGATTAATCGATTCGGCCAGAGAGCCGTTCGCGCGTGCTACACGCACCCGGAACGTCTCTATTTACAGCCTGGTTATTTCGTTCGTGCAAGCTCTTTAACGTTCCGTTGCGCACCGGCTTCTTTCGATGGCCGCGTTTAATGGGAGAAAATTCCGACTGGGTATTACCCGACTGCGCCTAGGACGCTGGAATCCCGACGTCTCGATAATTTTATAGTTATCGTTCGAATCCGACCAGCAACCGGAGAACTACGGCGAACGCTCGCTAGGGAAGAATCATCGGGGGAAGATGACGAGGAAATCTCGCAACTCGAGGATTTTACGGGTCGAGCGCCTAACCCGCGAGAGATCTTAATAATTCTGCGCTTTCGCCAAGGTCACCGAAGGGGAACGGTCCCCGGGGGCCTCCGGCGGGGAAAAAAGAGGACGCTGGTCGTTAATTAATCTCGATCGTCGATTCTTTACTTTGTTACACGTGAAATCGACCACTTTGTCGGCCGGTTAATGGGATACCGTGCCAGTTTCACGCCTGTTCGTGGAAAAAGCGGCCTGGGCGGATCGCCGTTTCGGAAACGTTGCATCGGAAGAAATTTATCTTTATAGAAATTCTTTTCAGCTTCTCGACAAATGGGAATTAATCGGCCGCGAATGGCCTCGGGGGGCTGTTCTTTTAATCTTATAATATACCGTGCGTTGTAAATAATCGACTTTATCGCTTCGATAAAGGTAGTTAAAGTCGCGTGGTCCAGCCGACGGTGATTATAATAATTTCCTCCACCGGCAACGGCGAAGGGAAATCACACGGGTACTGTAGCCACGAGTCCAGTGATATTTCGCGATAAGTTTCTTCGATTTTTCCGTCGGTCTTCGCAACCGTGAAATTGGCGCGAGAAACTTCCGCGATCTCGATCTCGATCGTCTCCGACTCCGAGATAAGCAGCGAGTTGACGCATGGACGACCGGGGGGGTCGCCATTTCGGTGCTCGGGAGGGAAGAGAAATCGAGAGGCAAAGCCGACCAAAGACAAACGAGGAATTCGCGGTGTTCAACATCCGCAATTATCGGCTCCCTTGAAAGACACGCGGGTGGGCAAGAGGGCTAGAAGGGAGAGGAGGATGTCGGTACGGAGCCTCTTCACGTTCTCATGACGCGGCGGTCATTTTAAACGAGGTTCACGCGTCGAGACCACCCACCTCATGGAGCTGGCTGATTATATATACCTCGATTTCGGCCGTTTTCGACGTTCCACCTTCTTGGCTCTCGCGGCATTTCATCTGGCAAAAATCCGAAAACCGAGGACGGTCGTGAGACTCCGGGCTTGGAACGCGTTTTAAGAGATTACCACAGACTTCTGCCCCCTCCGCGTCTCATTCGCTGCTCGTCCTCCTCATTTCCTTCTTTTTTAACCCCCCTCTTGCGGCATCGAATGGCGTAGATGTGTTTCTGGATCTACTAATTGGTCGTAAAGGAAATTATGTTCCTGGCTCGTCCTCTCAAACGGACTCCGCTACTCGCTGCGCGGGAAGGGCCTCGGCCGGCTCCACGGATTAGCTTCTTTGTCGAGATTTCCTCGCGTTAAACAACCTCGCGCGCTTGTCTAGATATCGCTCGTCGAGATAAGCTTGCGAGAGGCTTCCATCCAGACGCGCATTCGCGTAACGAACTTTAAGACCCGGACCACTTCGCGTTTGAAATCGGCTGGCTAATTGAGACCAGCGCACAGGCTATGAATTACAACGAGCACCGAATTCATGCGTCGATATATTTCGATTCTTCTGCGTGTCGAGATCGGTGACACTTTCGAAGTTTAGGACAATACCTGGGAAACACCTGGAAGAGATGATTTCCCCCCTTTACTCTTGTTGCGATTTCATCTATGACAACTTGCTGGACGGAGAAGGAAATAAAATTAAGACACACGCGTATCTTTTTGTCTAGAACGAGAATTGACTTTGAAGAGCGTGGGCCGATATATTTCGATTCTTCTGCGTGTTGAGATCGGGTGACACTTTCGAAGTTTAGGACAATACCTGGGAAACACCTGGAAGAGATGATTTCCTTCCTTTACTCCTGTTGCGATTTCATTTACAGAATAGAATTAAGGCACACGCGTATCTTTTCGTCTATGAGGATTGACTTTGAAGATCGTGGGCTCATATATTTCGATTCTTCTGCAACTCCGTATCGAGCGACAGATCGGTGCACTTTGGAAACGTAGGGCAGGGAAATAGTACCTGGAAGAGGTATTATTTACGCCTTCTCTGTACTCCCATCGCGATTTCACCGGTAACAACTTGCGGGAAGGAGTAGACGGGATTGAGACGCGTGTTTCAGTGACGAGGATTGTCTTTGACAACGGAGAGGGACGCTACGCGACGCCATGTCGGGCAATTAGACTCGGAGGAAACGCGCGATGAGCTAGGGATTTCGTTGGAAACGTGTACCCGCGATCTACAGGGTGTTCCAAGGGAGAAATGTCGCGCGTGCCGCGAGTTCGCGTACGTCTACGAAATTCCACCCCGGCGCTGGTTAACCGTTTGTTGTTGGGCGGCTACGGTGCTGCCGGTGGTGGCGGCGACGGCGCTGGTGGTGGCAAATATATTATGCCTCTCGTAAAATTAAGTTTTTACGATCATTTTATGGTCGCGCGCGGTCCGTCGATGCTTAGTACCTATAGGTGTGCATTTCTCGCAGCTGTGCTTTGCGCGACTCCGGCTCGTGGCGACTCGTCTCGGATCTCTTTCATCATACGCGTCAACGAAACATTGTAATCGTTTTCGGAAACTCGACTCACTTCGGTTGTAACTCGTTAATTTCGCGATTCGAATTTTTGTCACTGTTTTATACTTACGTCAGTCGCTTGAATTCGCCGCCCAAATTACTCGACGCGGATCTTTCCTGTCACCAATTGTCCAGGACGTACCGAACCAAGGCGCGATCGATTTTCGCAAACTCAACCCGACAATTCGAGAAGGAAGGAATAAAAATTTGGAAGATAAGCCGAACGATTCACATTTTCACTGCACTGTACGACGTCGCAACGTGTCGAAAATCCCACCGCGGAACACGAGCCACCTCCACTCCATTACGATCACCCGGTGCAGGTTTTATCGTCGCAGACACGTCGAACGTTAGAGACGCTGGCCACTGTTTAACGAACGTGTCGTCTAGAAGCACGTAAACCATGGATCGGGCAAGCGGTTCGAGCGACAAGGGCCAAATGAAGCCGATGGAACACTGCGGCCGGCTTTCCCTCTTGGGGTTGCAGCTTTCTCTTCGTATGAAAAAATTCTTGGGCCCCGATCGCAGCGGATTTCACTGAAAATTCGGGTCACCAACGGTGCCACCGAGTCTCGGATCAATGGGAATTTTTCCTTCGTGAAAGTTCCGCAGCGGCTGCCAATACACGAAGCTTCCAGCCTCGAATACTTAGCGGTTGAATCTTCCGTCGAAATTTCGAAATTCTGTTAAAGGAATCTCTTCTTACCTACCGATGTAATTACAAAATTCCTTTACAAAGCGCAACGAGAAAGCTCGGAGTCGTCGCTCGATAGCTGTGTCTGTCTGATCTTAAGACCATTGCGTAATGTCAGTGAAATGCCAGGTGAACCTTCAGCGAAGGTGAATGACATTGGAATCTGGAGACGCTAGAAAGTGCAGGTCCGCTATTAATTATTAGGACTTTCGAGCGGGTACTTTTACCCGTGATTCGGGGCGAAGGGGAGGACGAGGGAAAGCCGGAGGGATAAAGCAGGCACGTTTTTCCGCGTGCAGCTTCCAAGTAATTCCACGACGGCCATAGTGTTTACGTGCGGTGGTGAAAGCCAGGATTGAATGCTAAGGAAAGGCCAGGACCAAGCGAGGGGATCATATTATTTTAGTTGAATTATTTATAGAACGTTGCCGGGAAAAAGGCCGCGCGCATCGTCTCCGTGTTCTTCGCGAAGATTTCACCTGGAGAAAAATACATTCGCGCGGACGGGGTTGGGGAATGAAGGAGAACGGAAATGGACGTTTCCCTCGTGGCAAGCGGGAGCGGAATTCGGGAAAAAGTTGTCGCCGGTTCGAGCTCGAGATTTAAGGAAATACTCTCTGGGAGGCCGTAAAAACTTTTCTTAAACAATCACAGGATCGTTCATCCGCGGGGGTTGTTCGCTCGCGGGATAAACGTCGGCTCGATCAATGGCCGAGTTTCGAGCTCGCCGGCATTTTCGCGTGTCGCCCGAAAAGCGGGCTGAGATACGGAGGAATTCGCCGATAAATTCGAGAGAAAGGGTGGAGAGAGCCGAGGCCAGGGGCGAGATTGGTGGCTCGCCATCTGGCTATCTCTCGAGGCGTGGTTGCGATATAACCTTCCATCTATAGCCTCGCCGACGTACCTGACCCCACAGGGCAAGGATGTCTTTCTCGGTTTGAAAATCTCGATATACGCGAAACGTTACTTTATTACGGGCACTCGGGTAAAAATATGCAAGAAATTCGCGAATTGCGAATTCTTCGAGGGTAGTCCGTTGAAAGACTGCTTCTAAATATAGCGTGGAGAAATAAAAATACAAAACGAGGTAATAGAAGCTTCCAAGTCGGACGATTAGGATACGAGGACGCGATACATTGTAGAGTGGACGGTCGAAGCAACCCTTGTTCCCATCAACGTTATCATCGTGCGTTCGTTTGGGTGTGCGAGAGCCGAGGCGGCTTCTCCATCGCGGAGGACTTTATCTCGGGGCAGCGGCGATAGAATGCAAAACAGCGTGGCAAAAACAAGCTGCAGGGGAAATCGACGGGTAGGAAGAGACGAAGGTGCAGAAGGAGGACGGTAAGCAGGGACCGGTGGACAGAAGAGGGAAGAAAGATGTTGGGAGACTTTGCCTGATGAGGACGGTTCCCATGACGACGCAACCCCAGGAACACGAAACGGTCTAGCCATCCTTGACTCAATACCGGCCCGCCATATACTCACGTAGCTCGCATCGAACCTCACCACCACTTCTTCGGTCTTCAAACCCTCTTAAGCTCTGGCTGCTCCCCCGCGTCGTCCCTGCACCCCCGGGCCCCCACCCACTTTCACCGCCGCGTCCCTGGCCAAATGGAATATCCCACGCTCATACTTTGTTCCATCTGCGGGTCCATATCGCGCGCTCGCGCGCACACGCGTCTGCGTAGGCGTGCGTGTGAGCGACGGACCGAACGCGGAATACAAACGATCCGGCGCGCTAAAGGGAAAAAGAAAAGGAAAAGCGCGAGCAGACTCGGAATTGCTGCATTAGGGGAGTCACTCGGACGTGTTCGCCTTTTGCCGATTCGAACACGGTTCCTGGCTAAAGAGCGAACGTGAGCGAGATAAATAGGTGACCACTGGGCTCCTGGCTTCTGGTCGTGTATTATTTCTATTGCAATCTGCGAATCGCAATTGGGAGGAGCAGCACGAGCTTGATTTTTCCGTATCTTAACACCTGAGTGCAAACTGAAAGACAGTTTCCAGACACGAGCATGTTGGAGCGAAGTTAGAGAAGTATCATTACGTATCTAGAAGAGGAATACTCTTGAATGCTGGGAAGAGATATATAAAACGAGTAAATCTCACAAGTGCAAAGACTCTCAACGTTATCAGGATTAACGCGAAGTAATTAAAAGGAAAATTGACACGCAGGGACGTATGTTGTACCGTGCGAAATCGGTTAGGGTAGGAGTCAGAGGGTTAATCGACTTTGAATAATTTCTGTCTGATCCATCGTTTCGTCTAGACATTTTCATCTGAGGAGTATCACGCAAGGACATAAAAGTCTCCGTGGCCTTATCTCGAAGAGGCGGACCCTGCAAAGGCATCGGTGAGAAAAACTCTATGGCTGAGTTAGATATCTCGATCGATACTAGAGCAAGCCATTACGGAATCTCGCCGAAGGATTTCGAAACCCTGTTCTACGTATCCCGTTATTACCTCCCAATCGGAAGCGCGTGTGAACTGCAGGGAAGTTACGAAACAAGGTCACCGATGAGCACGATCGACATCTAGTCCCGCTCAATCGCGTAATCTCGCAGGAACTCTGCATCTCGGATCTCGCGGTGCGATAAATTCGCGGATAGGATAGATCTGAGGGATAATGGAGCGCGAGAAGGTGCGTGGACGGTGACGGGCAAGCGTGTGGCTCGGCTGGCGAGTCGCAGGGAGAAGCCCGGACTGGGAATTGGAGGTCTGGCCGATCTCGTAGAGCGCACGCCACTGCCATGTTGGAGGCGAGTGTCGAAAGCGGCGTCGGCGATTGGTCGCGCGGCCATACCGTCTGCCTGTGGAAACGAGAGGGCGTCCCGGTGCTGGCGGTGTTCCACGCGAAAGGCGTCTCGACGCCCTGCTAAAAACGGCACGCGTCGCGTCACATGGCTACGGGACTCGACCCCTTTTCCGCCCCTCTCGCCAGACCACCGTCACAACCAGTTCACCGAGTCTCGCAGACGACCCCTCTTTCGACCCCTCTCATCGCCGTATATTTCCATACTCTTCTCGGCTACGATTCACCCAAAATTTCCACCCCTGGATCCAAAGGGTTGATCTCGATGCGGATAGTCTTCGATGAAGCGCGACATGTTCTCTCGGGGGAGGGGGAAGGGACGTTTCGGGGTCGAGAAGGGTGGGTAGATGGAGTTATCGTGCACGAGGAATCTCGGGGTCGTTGGAGTCGGGACGCGAAACGGGGTTGAAGAGTCTTCGTGCAGAGAAATGGGAGCGTATTTCGCGGATGAATTGTCAGAGACGCGTACTCGACCGAGCGATTGCTGCTCGAACGAGTCGAGAAGGAGAATCGAGGACACGTCGGTCTGTTACGTTGGAGTCTCGGGAACGGGGTTGGGATAAATAAATAAAAGTTGGAGTCTAATCTCCGTCGTTTTCAGGATACCCTTCCGAAAGACGGAACTTCTCCGCGGAGTGTAATTTTGCAGGAAACTTTTTTCACGATTCGAGTTTCGTAATCTCTAAGGGGGCTTTCCGCGCAATGAGTGCAACCCTTTCTGCTGAACTTTTAGTACTGTTGCCCGGCGTGAATTAAGACTGCCACTGGCTCCGCGGGGATTGGATTTTTTTTAATCATCTCGCAGCGTTATATCTCTGTTTTCTTTTTTGGCCGAACATCCAACCCCCTTCGCCTCGTAGGGGTAAATGGCGCGCGGCTGGTGTTTACCGTGAAATTAATTTTTTCTCGAATGTTAAAATTGTATTCGGCGAAGATGGTAATCGAAAGGGGAATATTAATTTTCGCATCGGTCATCGCGGTCTTTATACTTTGACGAATCGATACAGAAGTTGTGGCCGGAGAGCTCGGTGTTTATTGAAAAATCTGTCTACTCCGCGTAAACCACCCCTGTGGGATAACGAGGCGATAAATATCGACCCATTACAGTGATAGAGGGTGTTATCGAAAACGTGCGTTCGAGAGTAATAAACTTCGAGGGTAATAAATTTCATTGTAATCCGCGGGTCAAGGTTAAGTGTCCTATATTTTTAGCAGTCGCTTGATAATTCTTAACTATCGCTGCACGACCAGGGAACGTAAATTTCGAGATAGCCCACTTCCATTTCGAGGTTCAGTATTATCTCAAATTCTTTAAACGACCTATACCAATTTTGCATCGACGGATAAACTGTTCGTTGATCGACCTGACATTTAAATTAACGCTACATCTGTCACGATTGCTGAAATGATCTGTGGATGACAAAACATAGAAAAATGAACCTTATATCGAAATATTGAGAAATGAACGAAACGAATTTAGTCAAATGTTAAATAATTAAATTAAATATTATACCCAAGTTCCAACCATAATCGAGGACTCGTGCCCAAAACCCTTTCCGTTTCTCGAATTTCATTTAACCCCCTCGCGTTGCTCCAAAATTTGCATAAATCCAACAGCGGACCGTTTCAATCGCTGTGACAATGGCGCGTAATCGCGGAGGGCCATGGGACTTTTAATTCGATTACACGGCGAAATGCGCGCTCATGGTTCGGGTGGACGGTGTATATGGTAAATGGACGGCTTCTGCGAAGCGTTTCATAGAAACGGCACAACAGAGCCACCCCTGGCCAGGGTTAGATGCGACAGGGAAGCAAGAGCTTTCTCGTGTCCGGCTGTTGCGCACCCTCGACCAATCTCTTCTGTACACACCGACGTTGGCCGGCTTGTTTTTCACGCGACCATCCCTCTCCTTCGTCCTTACTTTGCTCTCCTCCACGGTAATATCCCTGCTGGCACGTCCTGCCCACATTTCGCCGAGCTTCACCATTTCCATCCCTCTTGCTCGCTTCACAACCTCGCGTCGTTCCATCTATTGACCAAAGAAACTGGTCGACCTCTCGTGTCGCATAAATGGGCAGGATTTGTGTATCGACCACGGGGATAAGATGTCTGGCTCATGGCACAGGAGATCCCAACACGATAGTTTGTCGAGGATTGTTGCGTAGATGCCTGTCGGACAACTCCCTGTTACGGAACGGGTCATGGCGACTTTGCCCATTGATTCTTTCTATTTTATCGGAGGAACATTTCGAGAGAAATCAGCCAATCCAATCATTTAACACGTCCACTGCCACGCACTTTTCATACAGTCATGAATTATCTATGGCAAACCAAAAGAAGAAGATAAGCGGAAATTATTAATGTTCCCCTTTCAAAGTTGTTGAAATCTTCAAATAATGGTTAAAATAATTAGTATCATTGGTTTCTCATGACCACCGTGGCAGTCAACGTGTTCAGGGAGAGGATTTGATTAAAATCTAAAAAATATGATTGATTAATTGAATAATTTATTTTAAAAAAGTACAATCGAGGTCCAGAAATTCAATTGTTGTTTGATCCGTTAATTTTTCTAAAAATATATTTAATCAGGATTCGGAATTTGGTTGTTTTGTTTGGTCCATTAATTTTTCTAAAAATAAGTTTGACAAAAATTGGGAAGAGATCGTTGTCTATTCGTACTGATTTTAGAAAGCAAAGTTGGAATTGGTATGAAAGCGTACTTATATAGGAATCTGCTTAAAGCATTTCGTCGACTGGAAAGTATTTCTCTCGGCTTCTCAGCGTTTCTCCCTTACACCCCGGATTGACACGGATCCTCGTTCCCTTCAAGCGATGTTCACCGACCGCCGTAAACTCATCCCCGGAGATTTGGCTCCGTAGACATCTCCTGAGAGCATTTCCACGTTTCCCACCTGCAGTTTCGATTTCGATATTTACGTTCAGCGCAGCGAATCGAAATTCCTAGGCAGGTGTACGATTGAATTCGTCTTTCCGTGAAGGAAAACGCGATCGACTGGGTCCCTTCCGTACATTTTTCGTCCCAAATTCGACCATAGTGGTGTTTCAACAAAGAAAATTCGTAGTAGGGAAGCTTCGGAGAAATCGTCACTGTGTCTCGATTTTGTGAAAATGGCGATGACGTGGACGGTTGCATCGATTTAGCGAACGGAAGCGAGTTTTCGAAAGTATCGGGCTAAGCGGTGGCCCATTACGGGTCTGTTAATGGCTGTACAAGATATGGAACTTTATACCTGCCGCGATATAAACCACAAAAACGTACATAAAGTTACCGTGACAGGATAATGTGTCACGCGGTAGAATCTCGATGAGAGTTTCCCTTTCTTTCTGTTTCAGGCTGATGTTTTTCTTTCTAAACTTGTAAATAAAAGGCCTCAAAGTGTACGGCGCCGTGGAGAAGACGTTTCACCCGTTCGAGCTGTGCAGCAGGTCAGTTGATGGAATTTGTATATGCAAATATGCTCGATCGCGTTAAAACCGTAAAATTTAGAAAATTGCGCGAGGGCTGACCCGAGATCGAGCGATTGCTCCGAAAATCACTATGTTGTTGCGACGCGTTACTATTTTCGAAATTTGGGACGAGATAGCGACGCGTTGTCATTTTAGAAAATTACGATGTCATCGCGACGCGTTACAATTTTGGAAAATTGCAATGTCATCGCGATGCGTTGCCATTTTAGAAAATTACGATGTCATCGCGACGCGTTACAATTTTGGAAAATTGCTATGTCATTGCAACGTGTCGCCGCCATTTTAGAAAATCGCGACGAGATAGCGACGCGTTGTCATTTTAGAAAATTACGATGTCATCGCGACGCGTTACAATTTTGGAAAATTGCAATGTCATCGCGATGCGTTGCCATTTTAGAAAATTACGATGTCATCGCGACGCGTTACAATTTTGGAAAATTGCAATGTCATTGCGATGTCGTCGCGAAACGTTACCGTTTTGGCAAATTGTGATATCATTGCAACGTGTCGCCGCCATTTTGGAAAATCGCGATGTCGTCGCGACGCGTTACAGTTTTGGAAATTCGCGACGAGATAGCGACGCGGACTACGCGTTGGAAACGAAAGTAAAACTCGTGGGAGTAATGTTTATGCGACAATCGATACGAGCGACCGCGACGTTTATGAAACGCTTTCGATTCGACGTATCACCGTTTCACTGTGTTTGCTAATGTTTCAGGCTTTCCCGCGTGTTCCAGCCGGGAACACTGGCCGGTATACAAGGTGAGTTGCGCACGCGCCTATTTCTGTATTTTCTTTCGCTTATTGTTTAAATGAAACCATTACCCGCCCACGGCACGTTCAATAAACATTTCAATCCCGATGTCTAAAATTCATTTCATCGTGTTTGCGAACGCGTTGCACCTGGAAAATGTCCGTCCGCAGCGACACTTGGCAATCGACCGTATAAAATGATCTTTCAACCGAGAAACACGCAATGTTCAAAGGAACATCGACGAGATTATAGGAAGAGAAAATGATTCGACGAGAGATAATCGTATAAAATGATCTTTCAACCGAGAAACACGCAATGTTCAAAGGAACATCGACGAGATTATAGAAAGAGAAAATGATTCGACGAGAGATAAAGAGAGAGAGAGAGAAGAGCATCTACCGTGTTAAAAAATTCACCCATCTTGGAGCGGCTTCGACGTCTCGTTCAGGTCAGACGAGTTAATCTGCAGCTCGCAGACGACCTCGAAACCTCGAGCTAAAAAGTCGACGATAACGTACCGTTTCCTTGGTACGTACTTGCCGTAAACAGCGGATTGTATACAACTGCGTCGCACTAAAACCCATAGCTACTAAACCGCGCATACTACCTATAAATGGGCGGGTTGCTATAAAGCCCATTCATGATCGCGTCGCCTGTACAACAAACGTCAGGTGGCTCGCGCCTCCCCCGCGATTTATCGCGCTCCTATTCGACCGAGAGTCTCGTGCTTCCTACTCGCGACGCCGTCATCGTCACACACGACCTGCTTTCTTCGTCCTTCCGACGCTCGCAATCGTTCCATGTATTCTTTGCAATGATCATCGATTGGAAAAATGGTACCATGCAACCGATCATCGATCCCACCTCCCATCTACCATATATTCGAACGAAACGCGGCAATTTCCTCTGTTTTTGCCTGTTTTTGCCTGTTTTTACCTGTTTTTACCTATTTTTACGCCTTACTTTTAGTCGCAGGAATGGGTGTTTAACGCGTTCACTGCCACGATAAAATTCCCATTATTCTTAGAATATGGAGAATTATCGAAGAACATGATATGGAGAAAAGATAAAAATGACGTGCTGTTCATTTTGCAGCGTTCTCTATTTATTAGCCTAGCTGGAATTTTCAAAAAATGGTTCAAATAGAACGAACACCATGAGTCGATCGATGACCATCGTGGCAGTCAACGTGTCAATAGAAATTTCGAAAGGGGAAAATAAAAGGGAAAAGAATTTTTAAGACGAATCTGATTTTGCGCGAAGTGCATCTAACTGCAGGTTATTTGAGAAAAATAGATAATAAGGTGATTAATAATTAGTATCGACTAGGGATCGATTGTTTTTCACGATGCTAGGTTGATCAAAGTAGCGTTGATTTTTCCTATCTTTGTCTTCTAGCTCGAAGCAATATTCCTAATTGGAGTAATTTATCGTAGATCAAAATGATCCATGAATCCGTGATTGGTCACGCATTTCCGTCTTCGAGATATCGCAGTTTGAATGTAATTTGTGCAGTCTGAGGAATTACGTAATCCGACATTTTTGCTTTCAAACGAGCCGATTATCACCGAGTAATTTTTGGTCAACCCGATATTTTAATCGGCCAGTTAGGAAGTTGAAATCCCCGATTAATCGCTGGACCGTGATTTATCCTGTTTTCCCGTTTCGATCGAAATCCCGTAAAATCTTCCGTGGCACGGAGTCGCCCTCTTCTCGATATTTCACGCGGATTGCTCGGGACCCGGAGTTACGAGGGAAGATGTTGGAAACGGTTGGGAAACGGCAGAGCTCTGCGTGTGCACCGGTGTCAACGTCAGAATTCAAAAGAGAAGTTTATAGATTCCTCCGGAGTACCTCTTACTCGGCGAGTTATTGCACCAATAATAAACTCGCTAATGGATCAATTACATAACGGATAGCTATCCTCCGTCTGAATATCGGAGTCAAGTTCAGCCACCTCTTGCCGCCATCGTTTATTGCGAGTTTCAAGTTCAATCTGTTCATAAATACCCAGGGAAAAACTCCCGTATCGTGTTTGTGGTCTAACGTACACCGAGTATCTTCTTTCGTGTCCGAATAGCTTATGATCTACAGTTCCATTTATCACATTCTTAACTAGATCTTATATCCCCGCCGTTGTTTGCTTAACACTAGAATTACCGATCTGCAAGGAGTACCTAAACATGATATACATCATCCGTGATAATTAAAGCTGTATAGCGTAAAGAACATACGTAATTACGATCATGTTCGAATTAAAATCGATATTAATTCTGCCAAAATCAAATATATACTTTAACTTTAATATATACTTCAACAATTGGAAAAATAGAAAATCTAAAACGAGTTATTTTGATTAATTTGTTAGTTCTAGTGGTAATTTTATTTTTGGAATAATTTCTAAATTTCTGTAGCCTAGTATCATGGGAGTTTACTATTCATCACTGACGTCCACTTGAAAAGTTCAAAACGCGATATACATGTAGGATCGGGGTGGGTGGATGGGCCAAAGTAATGTTGTTTTACTGCTTTTTAAAATACAATAAACTTATATTATCGGTTACGAAACTAGAGACCCGCTAGGGGTACGCTCGACTTTTACTTCTTAGACACTATCTTGAGAATCGTGAAGGACTGGTCTGCCCGCGCCCTTGCACCCTTATTTAAGCATTCACTCTGTCCTCATCTATACCCACGTTCTCTCTTCTCAATCGGTCGGTCACGTATTCTAAACAGTCAGGCGCATTCATAAATCCTCTTGCACGCGGTCTCTTTCGTTCTAAGCCCAAACATACTTATTCTTCCAGGGCTCTACTTATTCCCATCCCACATACATGTACTTACAAGTACATCACGTGCCTTCGCTTACAGAAATCGAAACGTCGTACGGTCACGTCATCGATCTCGAACGTCAAAATGACTTGTTATTTAAAATTTACGATTTAAAGGAAATTAATTTTGACTTTTACTCGGATAGGAATTATCTTCATCGTACACTCCAATTTTTCACATTCGTGTGTAATATATTTAACCTTCTATGGACCGAATATATATTTTTCTTCACTATAAGAATCGTATGTAACATAAAATCAACAAATATCAAGCAATAAATTCAGCAGTTTTGACAATTTTATTATAACGAATTCGTATTGAAAGTTTGAATTAACAACGGTTGTACTATTGTGCCAAGATAATGCGCAATAGATAGACAAGATAATTTTATACGCCATCTTGTGGAGAAAAGGTCACAGGGGGCCATAGAGGACCTAACCTATCATGATCGAATAACCCGTAAATGAAAAAGAATTAGAATTTTTAAAAATGGAACCACGGGAGATATTGTAAAAATAATTATAAATATATCGAAAGAAAAATCGCGAACTGGAGTGATCAAGACGATAACGTTGAATGGAGTATTTAAGAAAATACCCATACATTGGCATGTAACTTGAAAGTTACACGGGCCCATAAAGGGTTAATATTCGTTTCAATATCTTCACCAACTGCCTCGCATAATACTAACCTAAAATCGAAATTGATTTATAATCCCGCAATACAATCAGACCACTCGAGGAACAGTGCGAAGATCATAGAGCGTGCTATCATATCGTCGCGGAGCATAACGATGAAACTCGTCAGGCCAACTAATTCGTAATCCTCCCGTCGATCAAGCGGCGCTGGCGTCGCGCGTGGCGCGCGAGCCTGATGGACAGATGGAAGGCGTATGTGCCACCGGAGTTGTTGTCAGACCGTTTTACTTTACTGCCCCATAAAAGTACCGAGATTTAGACTGCAATACCGCCATGACGTATCGTCGCCGGCCGTGCGCGTACACGCGCAGCGTGTCGGCGTGTGAGTGCGTCTACGCACAGCGGAGATCGTGGCGGCCGCGAGACATCATCCGCGCCTCCTTTCGCGCGTGACGTCACGCGCGTAGAAAAGAGGACTCGGTCGATGGATCGCGACCGTTGGAATCGCGGATCGCGGCGATGGAACCGCGAGCACACTAGCGCCACCGTGACCATTAAATCCGCGCGGCCCAAACTCGCCACCCTCTCTGCGACTCTCTCGATAGTCACCTCCGCAAAAGTCTCCGTGACCCGGTCAGAGCTGGGCGAAGAATATAGACAGGGATAAACTTAGATCGTGTTCGACTATCCGCGAGGTTCGGACAATTTCGACGATTGCTTGGAACAACACCGCTGTAAACAAATAATTTAAGAACGATAACGGCTGGCCGTTATTCCGGAAGATAATGGGTATCGTAAAAGGCTCGGTGTTCGACGACGGAACTCGGCGAGGATCGACGAAAGTCGCGGCCACGGACAAACGCGATACGAGGCTAGATGGAATAAAATGAACGAATATTTCCGATAGAAATATTAAATAGAAACGGACGAGGATGGCGCGGGTAATTAGCGAATCGAGTCGACTCTCGGGTCCATTTATCGCGCGAACGCCAGGATGCAGCGCGACGAGGGTAAAAGCGTGGAAATTGCGCGACGCGCGTAGGAATGGAATTTAATTCGGTCGGGGTCTCGATTTCGTTTGGTTTTTCATTTTTTTCCCGAGTAAAAAATCGGCGTGGAAAAATTGGAAGGGAAGAAAAGGTCGGGAATAGATGGGAAAGAAAAAGAGTGGCGGCGCGTGACGGTGGCGGCGCGCGCGAAATCGAGGCATTCGCGGAGTGTATGCGTGCCTGGCTGCGTTTGTGCTCGCTGGCTGTGGCACGATGCAGAGAAGGGAGAGCGGCAGATTAGAGTGCGATGGGAGAGGGTAGGAAAGGGGTACGGGGCTAACAGCTCGGCAGAGCGCGAAGTGGTAGGGGGAAGAGAGACGTGTCCGTGCAGGGTTTGGTTGCCAAACGATCCGAGAGATCGCGCTCGCGTCGCGTTCAGCCCGTTTGCGCGTCCGAGCCGCGGGCAGAGCTCTCAGTTGACGCTCAGTTCGGCTCAGCGAGGCCAGAGAGAAGAAAGGGAGTCTTTTCGTGTGTGTAAACACCGCGCGTGTGTGTATCGTCGTATCAGCCACGGTTCCACGGGGACTCTCTCTACCTGAGGAACCCGAAGCCGCGTGCTCCCCATGATACGCGTCCAGGGGTCTGCTACCTGACTTTTCAGGACAGAGAGGGACGAGAAGAGGGAAAAAAGCGGCGAGAGATCCTCGTCGGTCCGATCACGAACGCTCCGTTTCTCCTGACCGTGTGGCGATTGCTCGACGCGAGTCTACGGGCACGGTCTACCATCCGCGTCTACTCGACCGAAATTCCACGGCTCGTCGTGGATAACAGCGGGACGGAAAAAGGAGACAGGAGAGGAGAACGCGTGGAATCCCGGATTACAAGCACGACGTACGCGCGTTTCCAGAGTACGGAGGATAGGGTGAAAAATAGAGACGAGTATCACCGAGTGTGTCACTGGTGAAGAGGGCGAGAGGGAGAGGGAGGGAGAGGAAGAGAGAAAGAGAGAAAGAGAGAGAAGGAAGTGCGCGCTCGAAGTGGACGTCGCGTGTGCATTCGAAGAGAGTAATGAGCAAGGTGACAGTTTCCTTTGAGGAAGGAGACCGGACGACATGCAGCTGGAGCATGGCCTGGACCGGGACGACGACGACAGCAAGATCGGCGGAGCAGTGAGAGAAACGTGCTCGTACCGTTCGTACGACGCGACGTGCTCGTCGATTCGCCTACCGAGGAGACCACGATTGCCAAGTGTCCTGACCGCGACATGTTTCAGCCGCGCGATAATACTCGTTGATCGTTTCGTGCATCCATCGTCGTCGCCGACGACGTTCGACGATCGTCAAGTTGCGTGGAACGCGCGAAACGAGACAGTCTGATTCTCGAAGCGGGCAAAGAGAAACCGCGTAGCTGATCCTACGTACGCATACCCGTGTACTTGCGCGAATCGTCGAAACGATCGACGTGCCGCACGATCCGAGCCAGACGCTCGATTCGAACCATCGTTTCTAAAGGTGTGCTGTGTCATTTCTTTTGTTTTCGTTCGTTCCAACAACGCGCGTCGCTCATCGTCCGTGCGTATCGTGGTACGTACACCTACTGGCCACGTACACGAACGTACGCGATCGTCATCGTGATCGTCAACGTGACCGTCATCGACATTGCTGTACACCGATCTACGACCACCGGGGATCCTCGTTGGACGTCCGTATCGGGACACGACCCGCTCACCGATCCTCATCGACGACGTCGTCTCCGCACGTGGCCTGTCCTGCTTGCCGCCCGTCAACCTCGATCAACCTCGGTCGTCGTCTTGGACGCGTTGTCGCGGTGGTGGTGGTGGTGGTGGTGGTGCATGGACCTTTTCTCCACGGATTTGCTACGCGTTTTATCGCGCCCCTGGGCGTCTTCGTCTCCCTCTCTGTCTATCCTCGTCTCGTTCCCTCTCCTTCTTCCCTACATCGCTCGCGCTCTCGCCTACTCTCTCGCGCCCTCTCTCTTCCTCTCTCCGTCTTTCCCTCCGTTTCTCTCTTTCTGCATCGCCGTGTGCCGTCTCCCTCCACCCCACGCTTACCAACCCCTCCACCTGTCTGCCGCGCCGCTGCACACCCTCTCCTCCTCCTCCTCCCTTCGCCAACCCTGTGCTCGCACGATCGCGTACACCCGTGCAATTTTCCCTATCCCCACCTTCCGCGCGCCTCCTCTGCCTTCCGCACGCGTTTTCTTTATTTATTCCGCGATTCCACGGAGCAACGCAACGACGATGCTTCTTCGCACGCGATGAACCTCGCGTCCCGTCTATCCTCGTCTATTTGAAATCGTCCGCTCGCGTGCCCACTCGCGCGGCTACTCGCGCGCGGTATTCTCCACGCGTCTCGCGTACCGACCATTGGTCATCGTTGCCGATCTCGTCTCGGCTACGCTCGACGAGACCGTCCTCGTAAAATCGCCGATAATAACTACCGCTTCGCTACTTTGCTCCTGTCCCCACTCCTCCGGCATCCCCGTTGTCCCTTTTCTTCTCTCTCTTCTTCTCTCACGTCTCCTACTCTTTTTCAACCTCTTCTTCTTCTACTTCTTCTTCTTCTTCTTCTTCTTCATCGTCGTTTTCTTCTTCGTGTTCTTCTTCTTCCTCCTCCACCTCCACCTTCGTCACCACCTCCACTTCCACCGCCCCCTCCTCCCCGTCCTCCTACTCCACCTGCTCCTCTTTCACCGGCGTGTACGGTGTCTCGTTCTGTCGGACTAACGTTACTCGGACGGTTACATCGTCTCGCTTACGTCCGTCCTTGGATCGTATGCGCGCGTCGTAAACGCAACCGCGTGAAACGACGATGCGATCGCGGTTCCCGGTCGACTGGTGAAAAATCGATCGGCACCCGTCGTCTGTGGTTCCCGCGCGCGCTCTCTCTCTCGGCTGAAACGCCATCGTCCTCGTCGTCGTCGTCGGCGTCATCCATCGCGCGGAAACGCACGCGAATCGCGCGGCCACGGTATCGGCCGCGTCGCGACACTCGCTATCCACGTCGACATCACCACCGTCCCGGGCGTCGCCGTTATAACACCGGCAATCACCTGTCACCATCTGCACCATCGCCGATCACGTGGCTTGCTCGACGGCGACGCTGTACGACAATGTTCACGCCGCGCCGCTGTGCGGCTCCGGCGTGGGCCACCCTGGCTCCGTCACGCCGATGGGGGCAGCCACCGGAGCGGGGAATTCCACCGGGGTGACCTGGTGGGCCATGATGAACGGTTCCCTCTACGAGGACAGCCCGCCACCGATCCCGCCAACAGCCTCCAGCCTCGTTTCCATCCAGCAACAGCAACAACAGCAACAACAAGCAACCTCGACGCCGGCTTCCCACCAGCAAGCCACCACACCGACCTCGCCAGCTGCACCGGTGTCCTCGGCAACGAGCGCGCCTCCGCCGCCCACGGCCAGCGCCAGCTCGACCTCGCCGAGCGCCTCCTCGGTGGCGAGCAACAGCGCGCCCGGCCCGCTCCACATACCCGCAAAGAGGTTGACCGCCACACCGGCCGCTTCGTCTTACGGCGAAGTCGGCTGCGTCGAGTCTACAGCCGCGCCCGCCGCTGGACCAGCGGGCGTCATTCGTCATTCCCATTCGTCCTCGGCTGGCTCGCAAGGCGGCTGGAGTTACAGTCCCCATCATCCCCAGGACTCTCACTACTCGTCCGCCGCGTCCGCGGCTGACTCCCTCAATCATCACCAAACCTACGGGGGTAACAATCCCCCGACCTACTACAATCTGGCGGCCGACCCTACCTCCACCTCCGGCTCCTCCAGGGACAACCGGAAAGCCGGCACGCTCAGCTTTTGGTCGCCGGCCGCGGCGACAGCGGGTTCCGCCGCCACCGCCGGCTCCACTCCCGACTACAAGTCCTACAATTCGGCCGGCGTCGCCACCACCAGTTCCTCCACCGGTGGCGGTTCCTCCTCAGCGGCCTCGGGGGCCGCCGATCCGGCAGTTTCCTCCTGTCATCAGAGCTTCTCGCAGAGCTGGTGCAACTACGCGCCGTACACCACGGCCAGGCATCACCACCCGGTCGACACGGCCGGCCATCATCATCCTCACTCGCAAGCCGGGGTCCCGTATCTCACGCCGTCCGCGGCCGACGACCGGGGAAGGGTCACTGCCGCCATGGTCGCAGCCGAGGGCGCCTTCCCTCACGACGGATACGGTGGCCTGAGAAATTACGGGGCACCCGAACCTGTCACCTCCAGCCCGTACCCACCTCCAGGTAAGCATCGACTCTGTCGTCTTCCCTCGCTTTAATCTCCCTTTGCTCTTATTTTCAGCCTAACCTCTATCTAGTACCGCGTTGTCCGAGGTAACGTACATACGCCAGCGCTTGGCCACCGATGTGTATACGCTGTTTATTCCACAACTCGCGGTCTCGTAACGCGCGCGCAAATTTGTTTGCTCGTAAACGCGAGGTCATCCGTCGTACGTGCTCCGGCGAGTCCTCGCAGGGAAACGAAACCGTCGCCGAAAGTCGCGAGATCGTGCTCCGAATCTCTCTCAGCTCGACCTTGAACCGAGATCGAGTCGGATGCGAGAGAGCGAGAGAGAGAGAGAGAGAGAGAGAGAGATAAAATGTGAAGGAGAGAGAAGAAGGGAGAATTTAAATGGTCAAAAATCGCGGAGATCCTGACCTGTCACACCCGGAGATCCAGTCATCGTTCATTCACGTATTTGGTCATTCTCTTTCGTCCCCACTCGGCGTCCTTTCCTCGGGAGCCTGGAACCCATGAAACGTCGCATGAGCAACAACGAACCACGGCAGGTTTATTGGCGGCCGTAACTCGTAAACTCTGGCGTGCGCCTCCGATCAGCTGATCCGTTCCATGACCCGTGCAGCCGTTCATTCTTCTCCTACTAACGGCCGTTCTCGCTTTCCTTCTTGCAAATGCTGTCGTCGACTCTCCTTCGCGCCTCCATCCCTCTTTCCGTCTGCCTCGTCCCAGCCTTTAACCCGTTTCGATACCTTTTACGCGACCAGTTCTCTATAGATCCTTGCCCGGTTACTTACGTAATCGCGTCTCGAATTCTCTCGTGACTGGGAACATTCGCGAGCACGGCCAGCGCGTTCCGACATTCCGCGCTAGAGTCCGACGCGTCATAGCCGGAATAGAAGGTCAACGCTAACTCTCTAGCTGATCGATGATCGAAGACGCAACCACGCTCGTAGACGTTGCGACAGGTCGTTGAAAGGAAAAGCGTTTCCCTCTTTTCCTTTCTCCCGAATCGCGAGGAAAACGCGAGACGACAGTGGCCTGTGGTTGGAACACGCTCGGTCCGATAAACGAGATAACGTTCGCGTGATCCTCTCGGCCCTGGAGTTAATCGTATGCGTGGTAGGGAGGTGCACGCGCAGGCGTGCGATACATACAAAGTAGCTGAATACGAGCGCCGCGTATAGTTTAACCGTAGCCCAATAGATGGCAGCTCCATTATCTTTGTTCGTCTGCCTGGTATCCCAGACCGCGCCGCAGACCACACGGTGTCGCGTCCCGAATGCCTCTGGTCGTAGTCTCGCGCGATTTTCGACCGCAGCTGCCGGCCGTTCGCGATTCATCGTTCGCAACCGTGTAGATAGCATCTCCAGGCCCCGGGAAACGCCGCGTTCGAAAACCGACCGGTTGCATCGAAACGTTGCGCGTCCGCCGTTTAAAGGCCACTTTACAACCCTAAACGACGTCCGACGTTTCGCTTTTTAATTTATCGCGCGCTTCTCCGCGTCCCTCGCCGTCTCTAATTAGCGCCATCGCGAATTACCGGCCAGCCGCGCGAGCCACCGATCGTTAATCTCCGATCGGTCTCGTCCTTTCGTTCTCGATGCTCAATTTCCAGTCCGAAATTTCTTCACCGCGAAACGCTTCCTTTCCTTTCCTTTCCTGCTTTTTTTTTTTTTTTTATTTATTTTTGGCGCGAATTCGTGGAACAGACGTGTCCGAATTACCTCCGGAAAGACATTCGCAGCGTGGATATCGGTGGACAACGGTGATTGCTCGAAAGGCCGGCGCGATAACCGTAACACGCTCCTAGCTGGCAGCACGCCAGCCGCGAATCGATACGTCATTTATTCCACACTTTCGTACGCGCGTACACCCCTCGCACACATTCACATTCGCGAGAATTCTGACCTTTGTTAAATAATTTCCATATTCCAGCGTTTTAGTGGTCGATAAATTTCTCTCGCTTAAGCAATCGCGCCGCGATACTGCGCGAAATGAGACGAGACGAACGCCGAGGACAGCGTTGCTTGGCCGTGGGGTAGGTGAGCGCGAGGGTGAGACAGCGGACGTGGCGAAGAAGATAGAAGGCAGGATAGAGGGAGGATATTACGTGTTCTAATAAGGCAGCAGAAAAACGCGAATTTCAGTCCCCTAGAATCTTACGTACAGGAAAAAGGAGAGAAAATACTAGAAAAACCGAGAGTGGTTGTTACGCGCTTTCTGATCCTCGAGATTTAATCAGACATTTGCAACGATACGTATTCGTGAAATATTGCGGAAAATATAGGAGGGGGTTTTATGGGATAGAACCCGGTGACGGAGACTTTAACCCCTTCGCTTGTTATTTAAATCGAGTCATGCTCGTTTCGATTCGATAGAGGGGTAAGGGTCGCTTTGAATTCTGATTTCTTGGATCTCGGATCTTAACGTTGGATCTAGAGGTGTACAAGATTTCAAAAATTTCGAGACGAGGTCTCACCTATATCTCGGAAGTAACTCGTCATTCGAGAATCTCGATATAAGGGATAATTTCAAAAATTGTTAGATTTTTCAAGATTTCTTTGGTTAAATTACACGCGGGATTTATTTAACGCGTGTTAAATATAATACGATATTTTCGAATGCTCAGATACTTTCAAGATCTCGTCTCATCTGTTCTTGAATACTCGGGTCTCGCGCTCCTCTAGCCAGAACGATCGAAATAGTCAAAAAGACTGGACGATGTTTAATTTTTGCCCTGAATGCATAAATCTCGAAGCGAAATTTCGCGCAGTTATTCGTTTCCGTCGTATCGAAGCAATTATCATTAGCATTTAATCGATTTAATTACTCGTTAAACACGAATTACGGTACAAAGTCTGCAACGCGAGTTTCGGTTAGGCGGGGGACGGATTATCCTAATACAGTGCGTCTAGTTTATGCGTATTTAAATCGGAAAATTGAAATTAGAAAACTTTCTACGTTCCTAGATGTGAAGCCTATCGTGGCACGAGTTATGTATGCGCATAAATTAAAATAATTCGGAGTATAAAATTACGAATAATTTTCAATTTGTTTCTCTCGGAGCAATTATGCGAACGGGTTTGTCTACCAGTTAACGCTAAACCTACCACAGCCTAAGCGAACGTTTTTAAATCTTTTATTCAGTGTTATTAGTTACGCTCGACTTCTCGACATTTCTCTCGATGTACGTGTTACAAATTTTTCACTATCTCTATTCCATTTCCCTAGTCGCGATAGGTGTACAGTTAATTTTCATAATCGCCGTTCTACTGCACGTAATGACGTTCAATAGCAAACCTATCGCGATCAAATGACCGGTGTAAGAAAGACAGTTCGACATTGTAGACATAGGGAAAATGATTATACGAGATATATTGGGAGAATGATCCCAAAAACGTTGAACGCGAAATTTTTTAAATAAAAGTTTGCAAAACGGTGATTTATATATCGGTGGATTGACACTAAATCTATCATGGTCAAGTGATTAGTGAATGGAAAAGAAGCAGAAGCTTTAAAAAATGGATTAATGGGAGATAAAGAATGGATTGGGAAAATTATTATACGCGTATCGGAAGAAAAATCGCGAAGACGAGTGATCAAGGTGACAACGTTGAATTTTTAACGAAAGTTTGGGAAACGGTGATTTAGGTTATGGTAGGTTCAGCGTTAAATATTCATAGATGGGAAAAATTTGGTTGGGACTTTGGTTGGGATTTTCGGAGGAAATCGGGAGGCAAGGGGTTAAATTCGAGCATGGTCGTAATTTATTCGCGTCTCGACGGCCGTGCGATTTCAATTTTAAATAAACCCGCCTATTTTCGGTCGTTTTGGTAAAATTCCGCGGCGACGCGTGTCGGTTGAGAAATGACAATCGCGCGGAGGACACGCGAGCGTTTATTTAGCAACGGGGTTGGGCTGCGGACGTGGATGGGGTTAGGGGACAGCAGGTGGGAAAGCGGAGCTCGCACGCGTTCGCGAGCGTGTAACTTCAGCCTCGCGAGGCTGTTGCGTCCAAAGCGATTCCTCGCCACCGTTGTCCGTACTTGGGTTAAAGATAGCCGGACAAGTCGACCGCTTTCGTAATCCCCGCGCTTTCGCAGGCGTACTTCGAGCATCGCGTTCTCCCGTCTATCTCCCAAAAAGACGATATTTATATCCCGAGTTGCTCGCGAGAGTATCGCGATTCGGAAAAAGCGACCACGATTTTTCCTCCCTTTTTTCCTCCTTTCGCTCACCTTTTGCTCCGGCCGTGTAAAAACACCAGCAGACACACGGATTGCGCAATTATTTTATCGCCGGCCGGGTAAAAACACGGCGCTCGCGCGATGCGAATGCGATTAACCTATCGCGACCGCAAATAAATCTTCGAATTACTTTACCCACCAGGAAACACGAGTACGTAAATCCTTATTAGCTTCGTTGTCGCGAAATCGAAGGAAACGCAGAAACTTGTCTAATCTTCCTCCTAATTTGTTACATCGATTTTCGCGCTACTCGAGTGGCAAACGAATTATTACGAATTAATTAATAGAGAAGAAAGGAAACGAGTGGAAAGAATTCGGTCATTGACTAACCATTGATTTTGAAACATCGTTGGAAAAAGAGTGTAGAAACTTTTCGCGCGAAATATGAAATTCAATTTTACTTAGAAACTAGTATCCTAGTTTTTCCTTTAACAAATTAACACTATACCTACCACGGCTTAAATTACCGTTTTCAAAAATTTCATTCCAAATTCCGCGTTCACCGTTATCGATCTTTCCATTTATTAAAGATTCTACTCCTTTTTCATCATTTCATCGTGATAGGTTTAATATTAACACTTACGTCATTTCGATATGTTCCGAAAATTACTAAAACCATTCGCATTTAAATAAAAATAATCTGTTCGAATCTTATTAATTTCACATAACTATGTATCTCATATTGTCATTTATAACTTAATAGCGCATAATCGTGTAGCTTTTAAAGTTACGTTTTTAAAGAAAATGTCCGATTTCGTTCATGTTCGAATAGCATACGAGAAATTGCCTTAAACCTAATGTTAACCCTTTGCACTCGGTGATTTTTTCGTTACAAAAAAATAATAATTCGAAGACTTTCTGCCACGAGCCAACGATATTTTTAAAACGGTACATAAGAAATCATATGCAAATTGAGACGTAGAATTATTTTACTTTGACATTCCACGCATCGTTGGGTAACTTTAAATTTGATATATCAATTAACATGGTTCTTTGGAATTTGATTAAATGGTGACTGAGGCGCCTCTCGAGTGCAAAGGGTTAATAAAAAAAAAAAAAATCAGTCACGAGTCAAATCGATTTTTCAAAATCGCGAAATGTCGTTGCCGAAAGCTAAATACGAACGTCCACGAAACCGCAGTCACGAGATTCGTAACGATTTCGAACCACCGGCCACATCGTACTAACAGTCGCGCCTTTTGCGTCCCGGTTTCATGTTTTCCGCGCGGTTAGTACACTCGGTCCAATTATATCGTATCGGCCGGTCGTGACGAACCCTTCGCGTACGTGAGTCACGCACACACGCGCGCACAGGTTCCGAGTGCACGCTCTCGCGCCGGGGATCCGCTTTGGGTTCGAATCTCGCCATCTCGTCACCCCGCGATCTCTCTTCGCGGGAAAATTCTAATCGGGGAACTCGATCAACCGGTTCCCACTTCTCGACGAACCTATCGATACATCGAGAAGTCCGGGTCGATTCGAACTCGAAATCGCGATTGCCTTTCCTCTCTTCACCCTCTATGCGTTCTGAAAGAACGAACGATCAGACGTTATCGCTGCGATTGTAAGCGGAGCGAACTGTAACCTAACCTAACCCACGTCGGAGTGAATAATTCGAGACACGGAAACCAGTTCGGAAAGCGCGGTTAATGCGATTATTAACCTCCGGCGCGAAATTTAACGTCGGTTGCAAGCCCGCGTGCTTTCTCTCTCGATCGGAGCACGGGTAAAAAATAATCCCAAGATTGTTAATCGATTCCGACTGCGTGGGTATATAAACGTTGACGAAGCGTTGCTTACGATATTGACATATGCTAATTATTACGACCGATCGAGTGTCACGCTTGATTCACTCTCGTCCATTCAGACGAGACTTCTTTTTACCGATATTTCGTTTCGTTTACGTCGATATGTAGTACGCGTGCGCGTAGGCGGAAGATATTTGAAGACTTCTCGCGCCGTCTACTCGCGCGTATCGATCTGTCCGCTTGATTCGGCTCTGTAACGCGTAACGAGTGTCAACAGAGACTTCATCGGGAACAAAGACTAACGGTAGTTACGCGCCGATACGTCGACTAACGAACCGCGATATATTTGCTCTCGTTTCCGTTGGTTTGCGCGGATCGGAGGAGATGGAGATGGAGTTAGCCCGATCGCGAGTAATCGGTGAAACGGGGAAAATGGAAGGATTTCTACGAACGCAATCGGAACGACGAGGAAAATTTAATGATCGGCTATATATCTAGCTAGCAACTAGGTTGTTTCTTATCGGCAAACTAATTGTGTTAAGTGATGTGGGGTTCCTCCCCATCTTCCTTGTTTCCCGCAGGTTCCCTGGCGGGAGTCGGCGTCGGTGTCGGCGTAGCCGGGATGGGCGTCGGTTGCGGGAGCTCGAACCCCCTGGAATGGACCGGGCAAGTGACGGTGCGAAAGAAACGCAAGCCGTACTCCAAGTTCCAGACCCTGGAGCTCGAGAAAGAGTTCCTTTTCAACGCGTACGTGTCGAAGCAGAAACGATGGGAGCTCGCGCGCAACTTGAACCTGACCGAGCGACAGGTGAAGATCTGGTTCCAGAATCGACGAATGAAGAACAAGAAGAACAGTCAGCGGCAGACGCAGCAGCAAAACAACAACAACAACAGCAGCGCCAACAACGCGAATCACCACGCGGCGACCGGTAGCCACCACCATCCGAGCGCCGCGCATGCGCCACCCTCGAGTCACCACGTGGTCGCGCAGGCGCACCACGCGAACGGTTCCGCGAAGCATCATCAGTGACCCGTGGCCTTCTCTGGGGTCGTCTTCGGCCATCATCATCACAGCCACGGCTCTACGAACGGTTGTGCCGGAACTGGGACTGGGGCCGGGACCGGAAACGGGACTGGAAACGGCACCGGCCATTCCGGCAGCCACCCGAGCCTGGTTACAGGTCACAGCCACACGCTTCACGCGCCCCAACCTCAAACGCCTCTGCCGACCCACGCTGCCGGTGCCTCCAGCACCGTCACGCCCCCCACCGCTGTCGTTCATCCTCACATTCACGCACACGCTCATCATCATCAGTTGGCGCACGTGGCTCAGCAGTATCCTGCGCTTCTTCATCAGACGCCTCATGGCCTGGCTGCCTGAACTTGATCCTTCAGGTTTCTGACGCCCCAGAGAAATCGTCGATGAGTCGTCTATACACGGCTCGGACCTTGCAACGCAACTTTTCGTCGTCATCGTCGTCGTCGTCGTCGTCGTCTTCTTCATCGTCGTCGTCGTCGTCGTCGTCGTTGCAGTCGTCGTCATCATTGCAAATCGACATCCACGACTACGTCGGATAGATAGATATGTACCCGCACACTTATCGAACTTTGTTCAGCAGCTATTCAAAGACTGCCTACCACTTGTAAGGAGAGATAATGTTTCGCGAGTAGTATATTATTATTATTATATTATTTTATTATTATTATTAATATTATTATTGCCGATCATCGTCATCTCTATCGTCACCCATGGTTATCGTAACCAACGAAAGGAATAGTGTTGTATAGAAGAGCGTGACTTATTGCGGCGTCCTTGGAACGTCGACCACCGGACTCTTTTCCCGCGTGTCGGTGTCAGGTGTCGGTCTTCTTCGAGTAGTGCGCATTATCACATGCGGCACCAAGCAATCTGTCCAATTCGTAATTCGGTAGTACTTCCTCCAGTTATACATATTATATATATAGTAAAGCAAATTAGTGTCACTTAGTGTCTGTCCTTCCCCGTCTCATCTACCTTTATTCCCGCCTGGACGAACACCTTCTGTCCTCCCTACTCCCACACACCCTCTCAACACCGATCTATACCACTTGCTCCAAAACTCTCGATCGTACGTTTGCCTTGCCTCTCGCTGTTCAGCCCGCGCGCTCCATCGGCCAGAATTTTCACCGTTCCACTCCATAACCGAGTTCGAGAAACCGCCACGTTGGATCCCACGGCCACGACACTGCGATTCGTCCAGGATCGCGGCTCACGAAGATCGCTTTCCAGGGGTAAGTGTACCGAAACGGAAGGAAAGCGAGACGATGTTCCAATCTCGGTTCGCGACTATCGAACGACCCGACGCGCGCGTCGATCTTCGCACGAACGCGCGAGGGAAACGGTGCTGTTGAGAAATTCGAATTTTTCGTTTTGTTAGATTTTACGTTTATTTGTTCGGCACGCAACGTGAAACGTTGATCGCTACTGTCTGTGATTTCGCGGAAAGTACTAATATTCGCAGAAACGACGATCCCGGCCAAGGCTCCGTTTCGTTCAGTCGATGGCCGTCAGTCGTCCAAAATATATATATGTATATTTGCACGCCCAACGTGTGTTAGTTTAATTTTTCTCGGCGTATTCGTGTCGCGGAAACGAGCGTGAAGCTCGAATCAATGGTCGTCTCGCGGGATCCAAGGTGTCCCTCTTCGTCGACGCGTTCGGCTGAACAGTGGGACGTGGACCGATTTCCGATTCTGTATTGTCCCGGTAAAGATCTGCGAATGCAATTCGCGCGTGTTCCATCGATCGCTGACGAGTTGCCACGGGACGAAACGGTTTGGACCTTTGTAGATAACTTCTATACTCTCTGTTTGACGTTTCGTCCCGCGGCGAGTGGTCAGCCGTGGGAAATGGAGGCGAGAAATTGAGACTGGGCCCGTTCGTGGTACCCCTGTGAGTTTCCGCGAGGTGGCGGACCTGGTCCAAAGCAACCATGCGTTCGGAGAATTAGTCTAATTATGTCCAGAGTGTTGTATTCATCGCCTACCAAGGATCGCAAACTAGTACCTATAATTCTTATATTATATGTAAAAAAAATCGACTTAGATTTAAAGGCATACCTAGTGGATCGTCGAGTGGTCGGGAGCACCGCTTTGAGGCTGAGTTTAGGATGTTTTGCCGCGGAACTAACGGTACGCGAGTACGAGTCGTTTCTCACGATCGATGCGGAAGGAAGGTGGAAAAAGTCGCGATGTGTTTGATCGATCGACGATCAATTTTTCGTTTCTCCCTCTCGCGAAAGGGAACGGCAATCGAACAGTGTTCTTTCATCGAGACAAAAGGAATTTGGTTGTTAGTCATTTCGATATTATTTATTTGTTGAATGCGAAATTACTGTTTTGTTTGGAAAAATTCCAGAGTTCTCGCAAATATATACATGATATCCACGAAGAATCGATTAATTCAAAGTCCAAATTCAAACATTCTCCTGGTCGAGTGTGCAAAGTAATATTCGTCCTTGCGTCTAGCGATGGTGGCCCCTAACGAAACAACCGCAGCGAGTAACTAGGATTTTCGGATTAATTAGACGCTCGAAGACCTCGCGAGAGACGAGGAAGATCGAGCTGCCGTGGACGATAGAAAGGCCGGTTGACCAGGTGCCGAAAGTCCTCGTTCCAGATTCCAGGACGAATATTATCTCGGTCGTCCGATCGAATGGGGATAAGAAAGGAGCGACTCGCGAGACGAACAGCGAACCGAACGAACGAACCGAGTCCTAAGCGCGGTGTAACGATAAGAGCGGTGAAGACGAAGGGTTTACACCTTCTGATCGGTACGTCAGCGAGTAAGTAGGTAATTTAATCGGATGTTAAATGAAAATAAATATCCCAGTGGATCTCTATTCTCTAAGGTGCAACATTATCTAAATCATAAGGGCCGCTGAATGAGTGTGCATGCCTACGGTATATATCGCATATACATACACGCGTATTTTCGGTATGTGTCACTGCGCGGTGCGCGCGTGTGCGTGCGCGTGCATGCGCGACGTAGCACGGGGCCGGCGAGATGTAAGTACGGGCTTTACAACGGGAGGAAAATCGATAAAGAGAAAGTAGGGCCGGCCGAGGATCGGAATTTTCTTAAAAGTGTAGGCGCGCGCGCGCGCGTGCGTGCGCTCGCGAGCGCGTCAGAGCGGGAGAGCGTGAGTTGCGGCGCGTGAGTGCGAGTGAGACAGGGAACGAGCGCGAGGAAGAGGAACGAAGTGGGACGGAGCGTATGAGAGCGAGAGAGAGAGAGAGAGAATGAGAGAGAATAGAAAAGGGAGCGGTAAACCGAGAAACCGAGTTACAGATAACGATAAACAGAAACGTGACGCGGAGTGGGGGGTGGGGGAGGCAACGGAGCAGCGAGATTATGTATTGTATAATTAGGGTAACTTTTAAACGAATGGAAAACAGCGAAACGGAACGTACACACACGAACACCAACACGAACACGAACAGGTATGAGCTGAGTGGAAACACACGTACACATACACGGTATACGCCGTGAGATTGGGTCTCGGACGAACGGTATATAGATTCTGCCACGACTACTATTAATACGTTAATTATGTAACGACGATAAAGTATCGAATACACGAGTAATAGCTAAGGTGAAAATGGATACGTGCGATTTTTAGAGATTTAGGGAAAACGGGAACGTTACTGGAGATTGGATAAAACGGGGAGAAGGGGAAAATTTCGACGTCAAGGTCAAGATTGCAGTCAGCGCACCATTCGGACTTGAACGCGTATTGTCGATTGTAATTAGTTGCTAATTGTCTTGCCGCTGACGATCTTTAACGCGATTATTACGATTATTATTATTATTATTATTAATATTATTATTATATCATTATTTTTATTATTATTATTATTATTATATTATATTATTATATTAATTATTATTATTGTGAGCGTCACGTTAATATTATGTTATTGTTTTTATTGTGTGTTGTTTTGTATGTACCTATCAGCCTATTGCGATCATGATATTATTACTACGAAATGGTAACGAAACAATGGACCTACATTTACATGCGCATCTACAGGTATAAATGTGTACGCGGAAGCGCGCAGCCCGACGAGTACACGCAGAGAAAACACGGTCCCGTAAAACGTGCCCGATTAATTTTAACTTGCAGCAGGATAGTCCTCTCGAATCTGCTTCGAGTTCGTAAGCGTACCACGAATGAACGGAGCAATCGATACTTTGCCCTCGCGATTACGTTTCCGGGTCGTATTTACCCTATTTCCTCTGTTACGTTTCGCTCGTTTCGATCTCTTCTTCCTTCTTCAATTTTCTTTTTGCTCTTTTTTCGCGTCACCTTCTCCCAAATTTTTCCCCATTCTTCCTCTCGCTCGAGAGAGGAAAGAGAGGACCCGCGACGGCTGCGTTCTGCGTCGAATTTCACGCGTCTCGCGAAAGCTTTAAAGCGCGTTCGAAGCGACGAGCTTTCCATCGATATCGATCCGCGCGTATAACATCACCGGGCAACGTTTAGCGAGAACGATCGACGATGTCTCACGATCGTCGGGACGATTCCTCGGGTTCCCGAGGAATTAGAGGAGATAGGACGAGCGCGAGAGTGAGAGAGAAAACGTGTGCGAGCGAGTGCGTGTGCGTGCGTGTGTGTCTGTGGAGCGCCAGGTAATCTCGTTTACCCGAAAGAGGAGAGGAAAATGTTACGCGTTGCGTGAACGCGCGTTTATTTTTTTTTATATTCGAGTTACTGCCGAACGAAGAGGAACGAAGAGAGAGAGAGGGAAGATTGTTCTTGCGTTATTACGTTCAATTTTTCTTTTCTTTTTTTTTTTTTGTACATTCACGACTGGGCGATCAAGTCACGTTTATATTTTCTCCTGGTGGATGAAAGGAAATGTGAAGAGAATTACAATTATATTATTGTTTCATGCTCAACGTTGTTATATTTACTCGATCAACGAACGCCGGACCTTCAACATGGCGGAACGTCCTTCCATTATCACGGGTTATCCGCTGTAACCGCGACAAATTTTATCTACTCCGCGTTTACTATGTACGTCGTGCACCCTCGACAACCCCCCTAGTCTCCTAGAGATTCGCCCTCCGGTTCTTCGCACCTGCTTTCTCGCGAATTCCCCACGTGCAGACAAAAGAACGTCGCAACGGAGAGGGTGCGCACCCCTTCTTCGAAGACCTCGCGAGAATTCATGGCTGAAATAATTTCGGGACGCACGAAACTCGCGACTGGCACGATGGTTCCTTGTACCTGCGACCGATCAGTACGAGCTGCGAGGTAAGTAGCAGAGCCTGAAGCTAGGATAAGCGTGTCCTGTTCCTTGTTTCGCGCGCGATTCGACACGCGTGTCGTGTCGCGGTTCACGCACACACGCGACTCGATCGTTCATCGATGCAATGGCGTAGGTTCGCGATAAGGGTCGAGAATTCCGCGGTGAGAAACGAGACGAACGTATACTTACGAGCGTTGCGGTGTAATTAATTATTTGCAACGTTATTCTAAGTCGAAGGCCGAGTAACGATATGCCAATTCGCGTGTCGTTCGTCCGTGTTATTTTAGCCATGATGGGTCATGCCATGACGAGTCCTCCTGCTTGGTAGTTTCGATAATTTAGGAACAGTGGATTTCGTTCAACGAGAAGAAGAAACGAGAGAGAGAGTGAGAGAGAGAGAGAGAGTGTGAGAGAAATACACGTTCGTCCCTCGCGATCGGACACCTGTCTGGTTTTAGTTGTATTTGTACGATATTAATTATGATCGTAAGGTAGATATTATACGCTACTTGTAAATAAAGACACAAGATTTATCCTGTATCGAAGTGCAATAATAAAAACATGTTTAATTAGTGCCAAAGTAATTGCAGAGATAAGAAGACACACGATATCCTCGAACCTAGCAGCCCGCCGAGGAATACGGCGAATAGTAGCTTTATAAAGTAAGCCACTTTATCGCGGAAGTAACGGGAAAAGATAAACGGTTTTCCGTGAAACTTCAGCCACTCCGGCGTACGTAGGTAATTTCAGAAGTTTAATCATGCCCCTATCTTAAACGACGATTTAGCAATCATCGTATATTAAACGAAGGTTGTAAAAATACGTCGCGTCACGGCAGAAACGCGGGAAAGTTTTTAAATCAAGCTTAATGTCATAATCGACGGCGAGCTTGCTCTTAAATCGAACCTGTTCTCCATCGGCACGGTATCACCTGTAAATTACCGCGTATGTTAATTAACCAAGGAGGTAATACGTTTATGGTCGATCGTGATAAACTGGAAACCACCTATGCTCGCGTGATATCCGTTTCATTGATGGCGCCACGGTCGTGTGGGAAAATTCCAGGTGCCGTTTTTACCATTAATATCCTATCGCGTCTCGTTTACATCGATCGTTCCGATGACGAATGCGACAATAAGCATACCAATAACCTTATCTTTATTCCCGACTTTAATCCTTTACAGATGATAAATCACGCTGCAATGGAGGAAACTCGAGGCACCGTCACACGCAGTGAGTATTCCTACGTTAACCTTCACCGGGCCAGCATTTTGGTAACTCTTCTACAATTTTTCCTAATGCCTGTACTTTGGCAATGACACCGTGTCTTGCGCCATGCTCACGTGAAATTTTCTCCAATTGTAGATTCTCGCTCGAGTCGTAGATAAGGGAAGAAGGTATCGCTGGAAAAGGGGTAGAAAGAATCGTGCTAGGTATAAACATTCAGACACTCGGGAGGAAACCGTTGTAAAACCGCTTGCTGGAAACTCCGACATGGTGCCTTCTGGGTCAAGTGACCAACTTTCTATCGATAAAAAAAATTGAACGGCCTCGCTAGGCGGCTCGTGCTATTGCTATCCGCACAAACGACGCAGCCCTTGAATATCCGGCCAGTCGAGGAAAAAAAAAATTCGAAACTTCTTCCCAAACTTTCTAACCCGCTTTTCGTTTCATCTATATCCTCAGTCCTCTCAAAAGCCTTCCTCGATCAGCACGCGATTTTCGAATCTCGGTTTTGTCGCTCGAAGCTGCTCCATCGTGCACAAAATTGGAAAAATATCGAACAATCGGTTTGGTAGTCTCGTGTCTGTGAAATTGTGTCAGTGTGACCAAGAAGTAGAGTGCATAGAGCCGGTGAATGATGCATCGTGACTGATAAGAGTGTCTGTGATTATTGTGTAGCGTGTTTAATAGTCGCACAGTGATATAACAGCAAGAAGAAGAAAAATACTGTAATGTATATTTTAATTTTTAAATTTGTTTAAATTAGAAATTTGGGAATTTGGGAATTTTCTTGTCATTTAATTTTCCAGTTTTCATTTTTTCCATACACTTTCCTAAGGAATAACAATTGCGCGTTGCTTATTTTCGCGCCGAAAATTCAGATTCATTCGACGACGCGATTACAATTATTCAGGCCACGAATAACAAACTATCGAAGGAAAATAAACGTTTACGGCATACGCGCTCAATGCAAAAACATTGAAGCGGAGTAGCGGAAGATCTAATAACGCGTACTCGCTGGGTAGGTGTAATTTGTGGGACAATATTTCACGATTACCGCTCCCACGTTCACTTGCAAATAAGTCTTAAATGAAATCTCATCGGCGCTCTTGCACAACTCGTTTCTCTCTCGCGCCCTGAGATTCGTCCAAGATCATTCGCGCGGTAATTTTGCAATTCGCGAATAAAATACGCGAGGCTTCATAAACACCGAATTATCCAATAAATTACGCGTCCTCGACAATATCCACCTTTTAAACCAAAATCTCAATGGTTTTAATAAAAATCGTACGAAAGTAACGTAACTCGCAGCAGGGTATTACGGGAATACCTCGAGACGAACCTTCGCGAAATAGCTGACATTTTCGTAGCGATTCGTACACGTCATCCGGCACCCGAAGGACACTGCAACCTTCTTATCTGGCTGTCGTAACGGAGGTCGATTGCTCGCCTCGTTACTGGAAACGACAAACGTTCGAGCGGAACGCAGCTCGGTTTTTAGCGCGAGCTTTGCGAGAAATATCGCGTGGCAGAGTATGGACGGTAACAACCTGTCCCTGATCGCGACAATGCAACGCGCAATAGCATTTCGCGGACGAAATACAAAATGGCGGTGGTTGGAAAAGATTGGAAGAGCCACGGAATCGAAGGCACCACAGAGATGCCATGTTCCTCTGAAATTCCACGGCGAGCGGAATGAGACGGTTGCTGGATGAAAGTCGATATCCTTGCCAGTGCGCGTCGTTAATGTCGAGGGAAGAAATGGTTCATCGGCCACCGCTATATTTCAGCGAAATAAAAATTTTGAATCGGCCAGGCGGCGGGATTGGAATCTGCAACATTGTGCGGAAAATGACCGAGAAGAGGCGTTCGGCCGGCGGACTAATAAAAGGTTGACCAAACGTCCTTCTCGGGCGGAATGGAGGAGCCAGTTTTTCGAGGCAACGAAGACACCCGCCCACTGTGTTCCACCTATTCGACTCGAACTCGCCACGACCGCCGGCAACCGGGTATCTTCGACTTCCAGACGAACGCCCACTCGTTCGTATGACCGCTGCGAATTTTATTCTTCTTCTCGAATTGAATTTCATACAAGGAGAGTCGCCCCCGTCGAGGGTTGCCCGCGCTCGAACGATAGAAAAATATTCTCCGTACCCTTGGAATATTTCAATATCTTATCGGTCTCGAAGAAATATTCAAAATGGACGATAAGGAAATTACCGCCGACGTCGTGGAAAAGAAACTTTGTATCGTAATGTTTCGGAAAAACAAAGTTATTATTTAGTTCGAGCAAACGTGTATTACGGTATGTAAATTAATGCTCCTTACGAGTATCGGAAATTTCGCGAAACAAATTAGGGAACGCGAAAGTTCGCACTGTAATATCTTTGCGAAATTATTATTTATTTCGAGAAAGTTTCCTTAGTGATATATGAGTGTAGTGATATAGAATATAATATAATATATACGTGTAGTGATATATAATTCATCAAAGTTTCTAGCGATGAGTCAATGTCTATTATGATTATTATAATGATTGGAAATTTCGTGGAATAAAGAAGACGTTTTCGTACTGCAATATTTTTGCGAAATTGTTATTTGCTTGAAAAAAATTTTTATTATGGTGTATCAAATTAACATTCATCATAATTATCGAAAATTTTGCAGAGGAAACATGATGGATAGCAGAGAACTCAAGAATTGGTATTGTACCTACCTTCTCCACAAAGTTATTGTAAATACTATAGTAAATTAATGTTCACCACAATTATCAAAGATTCGATAAAATTAAAATTAATCGCTTGGTGGAAAAGAGTAAACCTTCGGATCTACTATGATCTCTTACCAAAATCACTATTTAATTTACTTAAAAAGAATATCTATAATAATAGAGAAGATCAATGACGGCAATAATTATCGAAAGTTCTATTGAACGAACAAGATGACCGATAGAGAACGCGGAATATCGAACTGTACCCTTCTCAAAAAATTACCATTCAATTCCAAAAAATTTGTATTACGCCACGATAAATTAGCGTTCATAGTAATTATCGAAAATTTGATAAAATGAACAAGATGGATGGCAAAAAAGGGGAACCATCTCCTATCAAAATTACAATAAATTTACATAACAAAAATTTCTATTATTATACGACAAATTAAACACCGCAGTAATTATCGGAAATTTCGTAAGAAGAAGATGGACGATGAGGAATGAGGAACTTCGAATTACACCCTTGTGAAACTATTACCCTTCAATTCCAAAAAATTTCTATTACACTGCGATAAATTAGTATTCATGGTAATTAACAAAAGTTTCGCGGAACGAAGAAGATGGCGGAGAAGGCAGATGCTATGAAACGCGAGGCTAATGTTAATTTAGCGAATGACCGATCGAAGGACACGATAAGGAAAGGGGATGAAAGCCAGATCGGAGGCAGCAGGGAAGAGTTCCGTTTTTGTTTCAACTAATCCCATTCGCGTATAACGGAGCAATTCCATTAAGAGGCGGACGAGTGTCTACTGACTCGACGAGGGTCAGAGAACAATTCGACCGAGTCGCGAACCCCGTTCGATCGGGGTGGGCTTTCCTCTGTGTACCCGATTGAGACGTTACCCGACGATTCTGCGATTCTCTGCTAATATTTCGGACCAATGGATACTGCCGAGGGTCAACTCCCTCTCACAACCCGTGCTGCCAACCTTCACGCGCAAATTGCAAATCCTCCGCTTCGTTTTCCTCGTCTCCTCTCTGATTTTTAGTCAACTACGTCGATAATTACGAGAGTGGTTCGAGGAAAATATAGAAAAATGATTTTATCGATTCAATAGTAATTTCGAAATAATATTATTTTTAATAATAACACAGCAAACAATTGAACCTCTAAATCGTGATCTAGACCCCTAGAACCCCTAGCTCCGAAATTAATTCTTGTAATATTTCAAATGGAATTATGTTTAATTCGAGTCGACTTATTTATATGCAGTGTTGTCCATTCGCTCTTTACATTCTACAATTTTTTCGCTATAGAGATTCAACAATTCGAAGCTTTCCTCAAATTTTTCCACGCTCCCTGGTACCCCTTGTGCTAAAATATAAAAGGAAAAATCGCGAGTATTTTATTTCAGTATTTCATTTATAGTTATTTCTAATCTATTTATCGCCTCGTATTTGTTACTTAAGCTTTAAGGTATCGAACCAATAATAGCGAAACGGTGATCGGTTTGACCTAATAGGACGTATCACAACGAAGTATAATAATTATCTATATACCCGATTCTTTTCTTCGCAGAAACGAATAAAACAGGGACAAGAAATTTTCTTCGGTATTTACCGGTATAATTATTTAATAAAAATTTGCAAAGTGAGAAAGGAAATGATTTTCCGCCATAATGCTGAGAAGAAAGTTCCGGCTCCGACACACCCCTGTTTACGATCATTCGATTTCCACGTGCACTGTGATTCGCTCGTGAAACCGAGTCCTCTGTTCCATTAAAACGCCGACTTTGATCGCGCGTTTAATAAACGGAATGAATGACTGTCTCTGAGAAGAGAGACGTCTACGAAGCATGGAATGCGTTAAAAAGAGTGGCTGGTCGGCCATTAATCCAATTAAGATTGCGGTTTCGTTTGAACAATATCCGTTATTCGTCACCTGAGCCGAACAATTTCGTAACGACGATAAAACAATCGCTTTAAAGACTGGCTGAAAACGCGCAGTACTCGCATCGCGGCACTGTCCAGCGTTTTTATCACGTCCGCGAAGGAAGAGGACTCAGAAGCACTTACGATCGAGCTCGTTATCTCGGAACTTCGCTCTGCTTGCCTCATAAATAATTCATTCGGCGGGCAGGCTTCTTGGCGGGACATTTTTTCGTACAGTGCCACACTCAGCGTCCAATGAATTACTGGTATCGAGTGTAACGACGCTTCTCCGCGAACGCGACAGCCTTTTTATCGTATCTCCTCTGTGGACTTCTCGAGTCGTCTAAAAATAATCGGCTCGAGTCAGCCTTTCGTGCAAACCCGCGTTCAACGTCGCACGGCCGTGGGTGTCGAGCTTTTTCAGGTGTACGAGGAAGTCGGGGGTCCGCGAATCGGTCGTGGCAACCAGCGAGGCGCGTCCACCATCGCGATACTCGAGGATAAGTCGAAATCGGTAGGAAAATCTGTCAATGCGGAGGAACAAACGATAAAGAAATCAGGCGATTTGGAAAAATTCTGTCGACTTTTCTATTCGTTAATTTCTCCACTGTGGGACGTATTGGTAAGGTTGGAGAGATTGGAAAGGAAGGAGGAAGAAGATGGAGGCGGTGGAAAGAGGCGCAGAGCGGTAGGCGCGAAGGGGGCATAGAAGCGAGAAGGCGCGTGTTCCGTATTCGCGTTTCTTTGCGCTGTCTGAATGTTGCGAGCGACTCTATTCTTAGAAAAGGATCGCCCGAACAGGCGTATTTACAATGTAGGTGTACCGCATTTAAAATATTGCCTTAATATATAGCGACCGTCGTGGCTGGAACCATGCGCGCCACGAAGATTGCACGCGTGGTGGGGGGCAGGAAGGTATTTAATACGTTTCGGCGCATAAATTGCCGAGTATATGGGGCGTTATGGGGTGGGACGAGACCATCGTCGTCCGTTCGGCTCTCTCGCCACAGCGAAATCGTCGCTGTCACGGCCACCATGTTGCCCGTTGTAACCTGCACACCGTTTTCTCCCTCTCCTCCCCGATTCGTTCGTTTCTCTTCCCTTTGCCTCGCATTCCTCCCCTGCCCTGTCGACCGTGTTCCACGGTGGCCAGGATGCATCGAATCGGGGAGAAATCGTGCCTCGTTCCATCCTGGAATTTCTGCGACTCCGTCTGTCACTCTCCAGCAACTCTCCACATCGCCAATTGGACGAAACGATATCGTCGTAGTAATGGAAGGAAAGAAACTAGAACGAAAAGGAAATCACGGGGCCATGATCTGGTTCATCGACGCGGTAGACTCGATTTCGGGTGGAAACCTGAAAATTCGGAATCTGGGTTCGTGTTTCATCGGTTCCGGGAAGCCGATCGCGGGGTGCGTGGAATTTATTTACTCGTCCGGCGAAATCCGGCGTTCGGATTGGTCGGTGCTAGGTCCGCGGCATAAACTCGAACCGTGGTCGTTCAGGTCGAGAGCTGCTTCTGCTGTAGGGTTCCTCATATTAGACTTTTTCGTATTCCTTCGGCGCATTTAACCGGCTATTTTATGCTCCTCGTGTAGGATACAGTCTCCCTCATGGCCGGTGCTCTTGCCAGCAACCGGATAATAACGCCGGGAGACGGTCGGTGCCGTCATTTTGAGATTTTATTATATCGCCGTTTGTCCTCCCCTCGCGGACAGGACTTAAGCGCGCGCTCCCGGTATCCGCCTTAATTGGGATTAATACGGACGACGTTCGCGACATGTATTGCGGCCGAATCGTTCACCTGTGTGCGTGCACGAGCGGTGCTTAAAGTTTCTTCACGTTTTAATTCGAAACGGGGCCCGAGCTGCCGCTCCGCGTTTAACGTTTTTCGCGATTCGCCCGCGAAACAGCGCCCGGCAGCCTATCCTCGCCGACTTTGCAAGTTTGTAATTGGACGATACCTCGAGCGCCGATGGATCCCGAGCTGCCCCGGGCTTCCCACGAGGCCCAGGCCGTTTTCTCTCCGCGTTTCGAGCCGCTTCCTCTATACGCCTTCCAACGGAAAGCCGATTTTATCCGCGAGACGGGGCTCGTTTGCCACGACGGATCCTCTTGCAAATTTTGACGGGCCTGCTCCGAGGATTTCGTCCACGGTGCAACGAACAATCGAAAATTCTACGTTCCTCCGGCTCTCGTTCCTCTCGTTCCTCTCGTTCCTCTCGTTTCTCTCGTTCCTCGTTGCTTTTAATTCCATAACGCAAACGGAGATGAGGGCATTTAAGCGTTCCTCTGAACGCCGTTGATCGTGGTTACAAGATCGTGCTATGAACGACGACGCAAGATGGCGCGCGATATTAATCGGAACCGCGTGAAGATTAATTATTCACCGCGTTTTCATTCGGCGAGGAATATTCGCGAATGGACGCTGACGAGGAGAGGGAGAACGGAATGGGAGAATAACGTTTCTTTCGTTGCTTGTTCCACGGGAGAGCACCATTACCGGGAATTGCGCGTTCGCGGAAACGACGATGCGATCGATCCAGACAATGCCTATGGAGTCGCGGTACATTAACTTCTTTCCAGGAATCGTACTGGGTCATACGCCGGGACAAGTTTCGCGCGCTGACCAAAGCTACGCTGCTCGTTGGAAACGTTAGAAACGTCTCCCCGACGGCGACGAATTTTCTAGATTTGTTGAAATACTCCGCGATTAGGAAACGAGGACGGTGTATATTGAGATTCTAATCTCTTGCCTTGACCGTGAACACTAAATACGTGACCTAGCCACTAGGAATGCCTCCGTGTGGTAATATATTTAACGTTTCTTCGTTACGATGTATCGCGTCGATTACGGGGAAGCACGTGTCGTTATTATTAGACTGTTCTTTATCGCAATCCGTTAAAATAACTGACAGTGCACTGTCGAAGATAACATAGACGGAAAGAAGGTGTTTGACATCGCGTTTTGATCCGCTTCAACGCGAAACGAAGGAAAAATATGCATTTTTATTCTGCATCTGTGATTAAAACCATAACGACGACTAAATCTACGAATTCCGTGTAATTCAAAATTAGTCGAATTTCCCGCTTTAACCACTTGCGCTTCCAATAAACTCACGGTTGCGGTACACGTCGCTGGTGATTTTGGGAGAAAAGCATCTCGACGTGCGTGGCACGTCCTTCTAGCGCAAGTGATTAATTCCCGCAACGTTCCCGAACCGACGATCGAGGAAACGCGTCCTTCTAAATTCGTTATTACGCGGATTATTCGCGTGAAAGTCGATTCCGAAAATTCGTGACTAATTCATCCTGCATTACGTCGAAGTTTATCAGAGCACGAAGACACGGTCCAGTAAGCTGGCCGGACAGCACGATTTCCATCTCGCAGAGAGACTTTAACGGAAGAAACGGGTCGTGGCTGTCATTTTTCATCTCGATCCGCGCCGTCTCTCCTTCGGAAATTTTACCGTTTATTCTCGAATCGGTAACGACAAATATGCTAGACGTTTAACAGACTTGGATACACGGACGGAGACTCTGAAGTTGGTCACTCGCTTCCATTTTACGCGACGACGGTACACAGTAATAGCGACTACGGAATAAATATCGGAGACTTACGAGGGTTAAGTATGTACGTAAAGTAAAGAATGCGTGCGCGTTACACGTGTTCAAAACGAATATCTGAGGGCGCCACTGCACAGTGACAGGAAACACCTCGAGCAAGGGAACATTTTCTCCTTGTCTCCGTTTTCCACCGTCTCTCTTCCTCTCTCCGAACCCTTCTCTCCGCGATACCAGTGCCGGACAGAGAGCCATTCTTCCCGCGTCTCTTTCTCCCTTCTGCGACGCTCTATCTGGCATAATCCCCTTCCCTGTTCCTTCCTCGGCTATCTCTCCTTCCATTGTCTCACCTTTGCCATTTCAGTCGGTTACTCTCCTCTTGCGATCGAGTGCCGCGCCCATGTCGACGACGACGTCGACGCGACGTGGACAAACACAGACGCCTTCGTCGGCTGCGTACCCCTTCGAGGCATCCCTCTTCGTCTTCCTGCTTGGCCGGACAAGAGAACGCCTGCTCCTCGTGCACGCTCCGGCGAGTCGGGAAAGAGCGACGAGGAGGGCGACGCGTAATTCTCTGGTCCCGGTGTGTCGTCTTCATTCCGACGCGGATCGTCGAGGCTCGCCGGAGCGACGCTGGTCCGTGTATCGAACGAACGAGAGAAGAGAGAGCGGGTTAACTCGGTCCTTGTCCGACCCGTGCACGGGGGCAAGACGTCGTGGCGAGGAAGAAACGAGGGAACGGCAGCAACGGCGAGAGACGAGAAGCATCGTCATTTTCTCCGGACCCCGTGTCTCGCTTTTGCCTCCGGCCTCGCCATCTTCCTGCAGTGGTGGCCAACGCCAGCCAGCCGGTCGGGGAAGGGAGAACGAGGGGTGGGCGGGCGGTTATTTGGACGGGAGCGAGCATCTCCGTTCCCGACGTGGTTCACGCTCGGTTCCTCTTCGTCGTACTCGCGCGGCACGTACATTCGCGATCGGCTCGGGTCTGCTGCGGGGTGAGAGAACCGGGGCGCGGCTCCGCGCACCCGTAGAGGGGAACGGAGAGGAGCGGAGCGAGAGGAGAGCGGGCGAGAGAGAAAAGCGAGAAAGGTGGAAGGAAGAGGAGAGACGAGGAGAGGAGAACGGCATGGCGGAGAAAGAGAGGAGAGTAGCCGGAGCTGTTCCAGTACGGCGGGTGGGGCAGGGTGAGAGGGGAGAGCGTTCGCAAAGTGTCCCTAAAACTTTTACAATCGCTCGGCTTGGCTCGCTCGCTCTCGCGTTCTCGCTAGGGCTATGCTTGATGGCGTATCTTCCAATGTGAGTTGCCCATAATACTAAGATGTACGGCTGCGCCGGTAGGGGTCCCGCTTGGTCTCTCACTCACTTACTACCTTATAGTATAGCAAAGCCAAAGGCGTATAGCGCGCCGAACGCCGAACGTACGGCTGTTCCATCGCGTTAGCCAACAGTATTTCGCCGGTATTTTCGGTTTCTAGTCGCGAAACGATCGCCCTTTCCGTCAGGGCCGGCGCCGCGTTCCTCTCGTTCTCGCCGAGACGCCGCGCTCCAGCACGCTCGCGGTTCGCCGGCTTCTACGCTTCCTCTCGCTGCCGCCACAGCCACCGGCCCTTTTACCGTCTCCCTTCTCGCGGTTTCGTAGCTTTGCTAGCCGCCAGCGAATCTCACTCGCGAATCACTCGCGAAAACCTGCGGGAAACCGACGAGTCGGCCACTTCCGTTCGTGCGCGTCTCGCGGTCTAGCCGCCGAGTTTCGCCAACGCCGAGCGTGTTACCGGTCAGTGATGTGCCAGGGAAAGTTCAACGTTCCTCCAGTTACCTCGCGGAATAACCCGAGTCACGTGATTGTCCGCTATTATCGTGGATCAGTTGGCCGGTTGCGTGCCGTTGAGTGCGTGCCGCGTCGCGACGAGCGTCGCCAACGCCGCCGCCACCGCCGTCGGAGCAACGGGGATGTCGAGCAGCCTATTACGATCCTCACGGTAAGCGTCCTAACAACCATCGTCTCCTTCTCGCTATGCTCTCCTCCGATACGAGGTTTCTGCTTTCGCGTGCTCGGAAAAGCTTCTTATACCGCTCCGCGTCGCTCCGCCACTCGTTTGTCCACGCTTCAGATCAACACCGTGCAACGAAATCGACCGACCACCACGAGTGATATCCCCGTCGTTATTCGCGATTCCCTGCTCCACTCTGTACGGGTAGGAAAAGAGCGAACCTCGACCGAGGCCTTTTCCTATGCGTGCCATCGGGATCCACCACTCCTCGCCTATCTCCAACGTCCGAACAGACTCGTAACCAACGTTCCCGTTCTTTCGGCTGGACCTAACCGAATCGCGCATGCATGCCTACCGTCTAAACAAACATCGCGCAAATTTCCGCGGCTCGGCGGACGCTGAAATTCCTCGCTTCGATCGACAAGCATGGCAATGCCCGGCCGCTGGTTCCAGTGGCCATGACGGTCAGCGTGTCTCCGTTCGTCTGTTCGCGAAGAATGCGCCGCGGCGGATAAACAAACGTTGCCACCCAAATACTCGATTAGCGTGGTTTTTTCGCGGTCGAGAACCGCGTCAGGACGGCAACGAGGAAGATCGCAACGCGAGAGGGGAACCCGGCGAATTCCTCGTCGAACGGTGCATCGCTGTCGCGGCAGCGACGGCCGCGACCGCGTGGTGGGGATGCGCGGTTATCGATTGGCCGTGCGGCCGTAACGCGCTTGGCCACGCCCATCGGCCGCAGCCGTCAGCCGTTCATATATCGCGACCATGCGCCATGTGACTCTCGTGTGCATTTTCGCGATGCAGGAAAATACTCGCGCAGGTCGGGATCACCGCGTTATCGACCTCCGGATGCAAAGTAGCCTCCTCGTAAATGTTTCGCCGATGCCTTCATCCTCCCCACGCGTTCTCCACCTGACACCCCTGGTCCTCCGTCCGATTCCGCTCTTTGTTGATACACCGCGCCCTCTCCTCTCCTTCGCAAATCAACCTCGTCGCCGATCGTATAATAACCGACGCTCCGGTGCGTCGGAATCGTCTGTGATGAATGCCGACTCTCGAGGCGATTCGAATGACATCGCTGATCACCTCTACCGAACGAACGCGTTTCCACTCGGCTGTTTAGATAACGTTGGCGAACGTGTTGTCCCGCGACGACATTTTAACCAACGTTCTATCTCGCGTCTACGTTGCCGTACACTCTCGTATATTTTTCCTCTTCCTCTTTTTATTTTTCTTTTCTTGCCTTCCGTGCTGGGCCTCCTTCTCGTTCCACGTGCAATCTACACGAAGCGGGTGAAATATTCGAGTCTTTGATCGGATAAATAACGGACACGTCTGTATCCAGTTGTAAATCGATTCGCGCGGATTCCTCCGACACGATCGTATCTTCTAAACGATCGCGCGTTTCCACGGGATAAATAAAGTATTCGGTAGCTTGTCGACGCGGGATAACATAGGATACGATTGTTCGGCCGAAGCGGGAGAGGAATCGAAATGGATTTGGAGTGTGTCGCGCGCGGCTGCCCCCGCGATAAATAACGCCCACGAGCGTTTAACTCCGGCCAGTCGAATTTACCACCGTAATTTACCCGGCGTTATCGCCGTTGTCTAATTTGTATGGAAATGAGAGTGGCTGTTTTATCCGGATCGGTACAAAAAGCCCAGATAAAGTCGAGCGAGCGCGCTGAAAACAATAGTCACTGTCGCTCGAACGCGATGCAGATCTGAATAGCGTTAAACGGGGGCGATGTTCAGTCGCGTTAAATTACGCGGGAAAAGAGAACCGAGGGGCCCGAGGCGCGTCCCTGTTACAGATATTATCTTAATTCGCGCTAAATTTACAGGTACCCCATGTGCCTCTCGCGTTTCTCTCAAGGTCGTCTACAAAATTCCCGATTTATCGGTTTGCTGTTTTACCAACGCGAAGATACGACGAGCGTAAATCAAATCAGGGTTGTGTAAACGTTTGAAAATATTCGGACAGGGTAAATATAGCGGCTGCGAAAGAAGCTGTTTATCGAGGTTACTATGCGCGATGAATAAAGTGACAAATTATTCCCGGTTAGCGTTTCTCATCCGGGATTTCGGGAAAAGTTATTTTCCTGGAACCCGTTTCTCGATCTCGGGCTATGCCCGTGAGATCGGCATCGAGGATTTCCTTTGCTCGCCGAACCGCGTACACGCAGGTACCGTACTTTCTCTTTGCCCTCCCTTGTTTCGTCTAGTCAGGGTTGCATGTTCCCCCCCCTTTTTTTTTCTTGTTTCTTGTCATCGTTCGTCTGGCCCGCAGCTGAATCCCCAGAAGTGAAAGTAGGTTATGTTTTCAATTTCGACCCGAGTTTTTATACGCGATCCCTTGGAAAGCTGCACGAATCGTGAGGGACAATGAGCAGCTTCGCTCCGCGCTTTCGCTTTCTATTTTCCACGAATCCTGGTAGATCCGCGCGGCTAAACACGAACGCGTGTTCGAAGAAGCGCGATTCGACGCTTCCATTTTGAAATTTACGGAACTCGAGTGACCGTGGTCGAAAGTTGGAGACTCGAGCCGGAAGCGAGGCTTCTCGGAACGGGGCGCAGTCGTGCGAGCACATTGTCGCGAAGTAACGATTTCTTATCGCGATCGGGGGAAACTCTTAAATCGTTGGTTTTTAGGATCGGTGTGGCCATTCGCGTGGCTAAGTGGCTGTGTTCGCGTTGTTCCACGGGCAAAGTAACAACGAAGGCGTGTTCTATTCCCCGGTCACGAAGATATCAACGGCAATAACACGCAACGATTTGCATCAAAGATCGTGCATGACAACAGGTTTATAACGCGTATGAAGCAATCAGGATTTTATGCTCTTATCGCGTAATTTATATCGTATGCAAATCACGGATTTTACGAGACGACGTTCTGTCCGCGTGCATTTTTTCATCCGCGGTTGCTTCGCTGCCATTCGACCGCGGACGAGCAGCTCTAAGAATATATCTTCCGAACGAATCGCGATAATCCTGTCCCTCCACTCCTTCCTCCATCCTTCCATCGCGTCCGATCGATTTTTCGCGAAATTCTTCGAAAATCTTACGGGGTTTATCCGACGTCCCATTGTCCGTTCGTTTCCCATCGTGTTCCGTGGACTCGTCTCATTCCCCTCGAGTCCAGGAATATTTTTAACGCTTTGGAAATTAGCCAGCAGGCTAATCTCTTGATCCACCGAGTTACAGTACGTCATACTGTTTACCTTAATGCCCGTGCGTCGAGAACTCTGTCGGTTCAAAGGAAACTCGAGTAAATTATTAGCTCGGCGAGGGTAAAGAACGGCTTTTAAATTCGCCAGCGTTACGACCTCTCTGTCTGCGTTATTTCTATCGCGGGCTCTTTACGCTCGCGGGCCACGAATATTTCCCCGATATACCGGTTTCGTAATACCGCCTTGACCAAGAGAGGAACGCAGAGAGGAAGATTCGAGACTCGGTATGCTATCGACTCGTTCGTCATTCGGTCATCGGGTCGGCACGCATGGTGGAATTTTGAAAACACCCGAGGAACACTCGGAAGCCATCGGAGGCGAACGTTATCTGCGCGCGAATATAAACAAAGAGACTGGATCGGCAGAAACGAGAGGCGACCTCTAAACGCTGGCCCGAAATCGTAGCGACGAATACGCGCGCTCGAAAATTCCACGAAGAATACGCGCGTCAGTGAGTGGTTAATTGCCGAAGGAGAAGGAAGACGTTTCTCAGGCTTAATTCGACTCGGTCGTGGTGGTCGAGCGGAATCGACGAGAGAGAGAAGACGAAGGGTGAAAACGAGGCATACCCGACTCTCGGAAATTTTAATTGATAGTTGGTGCGGTCGCGGAAAATGAGCATCTCGCCGATTTAATAGACAGAAAGAGAGGCATCACGTGAACGCCCATTCGCCGCCATTGGTTCGTAACCTTTCGTGTTTGTGACCGCTGGCTTCCTACTGACTACCAACGTGACGCGAATGTTCGATACACGAATAAGCTTCACCTTCTTCGACGATGCTGCCTCTTTCGTTTTTCGTGCAGTGCGCATGGGTATACCTGGAAGGAAGTACGCCGGCAGCCGGAGCAAGTGCGTAAAAGGGGGTGCATCGGGTGCACAGGATGCGCCTCGAGCGCAGTGGAAGGGTCGCCACGAGTATCCAGCGTTGGTGTTGTCCGCGACTTCGATCGCGCACCATCACGATGGAGACATGTAGACCGCACGATTTCGAGTTTTCTTCCGAGAGACGTCCCCTTTAGTGGTGATTCCAAGGACAGACCAAGAGAGGAAGCAATCGCGGTGGTGGTGCCCGTTCGCGATATCGACTCGCTGCTCGCTGCGAAATTAAACCAAATTCACGAAAGCAACGGAGAGTCAGTGTTGGTGTTATCGATGGCTTGGCTAGAATTATCCGTGTACGGGAGCGCTAATCTCGTCACCGTCGCCATCCTTCGACGTCTAATCGAGTTAATTTCCGATGTCTCTGTCCGGATCCATTAAATGACGCCCACTTGGACCACTACCCTTCTCTCGCTGTCCCTCCGAATCAGTTACGGGGACGTGCTGTAAAGTGCGTGACGCACGGAGGAGGCTTGTCCGTGGCGAGCTCGGTATGCGAGCAAGCACGAGTACGGGCAATTAAAGTGGACAGTGAACGAGTCACCCTGACGAGAGGAAGAAATACAGTCATCGAAGGAGAAGCACGCGTGTACGTTACCTCGGACAACCGCAGCCTCGACGCAGCCACCCCCTTTCTTCTTCTCAACGGCCGCAACGCGTAGATGGCCGACACGGTAGCCGTAACAGTTCACTCGACGTGCCTTTACAGCATATCCATCTCCTGTACCCGGGCCAGGGAACACCGGCTTGAAGAGCTTGTGTGACGTTTGCAGGGGTCAGACATAGGGAAGGGGCGCAAGCGCAGTTATATTCGTGAGACTCGCGGAGCACATGGTCGCCCTGACTCCTATTCCGCGGTCCTCTCTCGGCTTCCTATCTTTCCTTTCGCCTCGAAACATGTAAATAATCGCTCTGCTCGCGAGCTCGCCGTTCTCTCCATTAAACCCAGTGTTTGTTTATTCCACCTTGGACCACCGTGACGAAAGAGGGGCGACGGCTCGGCGAGGAATCTCGCAATTCCGGACAGAAGACTCGACGGTGGTGAAGGATACTTGTTTATCCGAGGCACGATTAGTTCGTCGTGTCCTTGAACAACTTCTCGCGACGCGCGATCGAGTACGTTGCACGGGAACGAACGGGGACGATGACACGTGCTTCGCGAACGGGAAACGCGCAAAGGGACGCCTCGAAATTTCGATCGGAGTGAAACGACGAGTGCTCGGAGAGAAGATGTTTCCCGAAACGAAGAGAGGGGACAGAAAAGGAACATCAAACGTTGGAGAGTGGACGAACTTTCGGTGCATAAACTCGATAGATGTTGCGGTGTTGTAAATATAGATCGCTAATGGAAGCGCACTATCCTGCCCCATAAGCTCCGAGAAGAATAAACAGAGTTATAGCACGTATCGTGGACCAAGTCAAACGAAGAGAAGCGTACTCTAAAAGTTAGTATAACTATACGATACTTAATCCACAAAATATTGGACACTGTGGCGACAGAGAGAGAGAGAGGAAAAATTCGCGAAAGAAGAGAGCACCTCGAGTTACAAAATTAAAAGGTACGTTAACGCATACGAGGAACGACGCAAAAATGAACTCGTTCGGATTCAAAGATTACGTTTGTTTAGGTCGAGAGTGAATGAGAGCAAGACCCGAGGAATGCAGGCGAATTATGCCGAAGGTAGTAAAACGACGTTGTACGTCAGAAACGAGACGAATTAACCGAGGAAGCGAGATGCAAGAGGCCCGAGAGGTCGCAAACTCGACGTCCTTGACCCAGGGCAAAAAGTCATCAATGGTCTCTTTGTGTCGGTACCACTCGTAAATGATGATCGTGGTTCCTTAAGAAAATTTATGGACGAACTCTGTGATATTGGAAAGACCGTAGTGCCGTAGTGGTCTATTATTAAACATTCGCGTGCTGACTGTAATAGAGTGCAGTGTCCTAAGACCACGAGATCAGGAGTTCATCGATCGAGACCAGGGGTGAGTAAACTGTTTCTATGCCTGTTGATCTTTCGAATATGTATCATTGCCATTTATCGAATTATCGGATAATTTTTCTTTCTTTTATTTCACCCGTTTTCCCGATACCGCGAACAAGAGTACGCTTGCATTTCGATTCCATGCGGTTGTAAAACCAATCTATTTATCGCGATTTCAATTCGATCGGTGTATATTGCGCCATATATAAATTCGATGGGTGCGAAAATAAATACGTCATGTGGGTGGCCAGTACCGCTAGTCGATCGCAGGAAACACGCGTATAAATCGTTAACGAATGAGCTAATTACAATGCTGGGTGCACCACCTACTATTGGTGGCTTACATCGGCGTTGCAATAAGAAATAATTAAGGCCCGCGTAATTAACAGCTCGAATATACAATAGCCCGTCGGTGGTATCGAGCATAATTATGTCCGTTCAATCTGCTTGCAGCGATATGACGTAATTAATATGCAACGTTATTAAAGAGACTTTCGATGAGATAGCTGGATTAGCCTGAGCGTATTTTCTCCGCATTTTAGTGCTCCTTTAGCTGTCTGTTAATTAAATTTATCGTTATTGCGGCGTGTAATTCCTGCGGGTTTACTATGATGCGTCAGCGGCGTTGTAATTTGTAACGCTGACAACTAAATATATATTCCCGGTGACTCGGGAAAAAGGCACGAGATTCGCGGCAAAAATTCGCGCACGTTTCTTCAGCAGTCTGAAACCCGATTGAGTCGTGAGATTAATAAAGTACAAATTCTCAAAATGCTTCGTCGAATTCCGTGATTCCAACGTCGATAGTGCCGCCTAGGTACTTACACGCTACACGAATTTCAGATGCCGTATCTGGTTAATGGTCAGGTCGTAACGACTTTTTGCATCGCGTACTCCTCCCTGATAGGCGGTAATTAAACGGCGGAAAGGGGAAAAAAGGAAAAAGAAAAATAACGGGAAGATTAGGGAAGAACGAGACGCGTAGATCATCCACTAGCGCGAATTTCGAAGCGGAACGGTTGCGCAAGTGCGGAGGAAAATTCATCGAATCCCGGCTCGAGTTGGAAATTCCACGAGCGACCGTGATTAGGGAAATGGAGGTGGAAAAGTAACTAGAAAATGGAGTTGCCAAGGAACGCGGAGCGCAGTTCATAGGGCGTAGCCCAGGGGGCATTCTCAGTCATAGAGGGTTTTCCAGAGTATCCGCGGCTACGACAGATCCGCGCCTTGGTTTTTACGATTTAAGGGAGAAAGACGAGCGTGGCGGGGTTTGAAATGCGGGGTGTAACTGTCAGTGATGCAATAAAACTTTTAACGCCTTCGTGTCCAATAAGCGTATCGTCCACCGAGTTTTACATTGGGCGGTGTCCCGCGGCCATTACGCCGTAACGGCGCGATGCGGCACGCTGATTGGCCGCCGCGAGCATCATGGCCGCTCGCTATCCAGCATCTCCCCCACCACCTCGCCGCCGCCAGCGTTTTCCATCCCTCCAGCGAGCCCCGCTATCCTTGTGTATGTTAAATCTTCGAGGGTAAAGCAATTCGAGACCAGGTTCAGCTGTCCTCGCGACCAGGTAACATTTCGGGATTTTCGTGATCGATCTATGCAGCTTTTCGAAAAATTTTTTCATTTTATCGAAACATCTGACGGTCGTTGGAGATGACTAACTTCGAGTATATTTCGTAGGTCAGGTATTACGTACGATAACGTTGCTAAAATATTTGGTTAATACGCAAGTTATTAATTGCAATAATTGTTATTATTATTGTTTGAGGTTATGGATAATAATTTTCGATTCTTTTTGTAAGAAGACTTTTAAATTGTACAGCGTGGTAGCAAAATTGAGTTTCGAATGTCATTTGTTTAACTCTCGCATAATGTTCGTCGATAATCTTTGGTACAAAGTGCATGGTGGCTGTATCGTTTTCTTTTAGTTTATTAATTCTGCTCCGGAGTTTGTTCGGTTCAGTGCTATACGGGTCGATAACTCGAGTCGCACCCTACTTTACCGATCGCATAATGTTCCCTACCATGCTTGTGTTGGTGTGTCGCGCGACCAATCGTACGATCGACTGCGATGCATAGTGATTTCGAAAACTGTTGTTACATCGCACTTTCCTTTTCCTTTTTTTTCTTTTTCTCAAACAACAATTCGTTCCTGCAGTTTAATCGAGTCTGCGAACTGGGTTAAATACCAAAAGTTATCAAAATCCTTTATGCTATTATCTCA
>NW_016908771.1:1673481-1749716 GCF_001483705.2 Eufriesea mexicana | reverse complement strand
TTTTTTTTTTTTTTTTTTTTTTTTTTTTTTTCTACGTTTTATACGCCTAGCATAATAAAAAAATATATCTCGTGCGATACTGTCCTGCGTTAAAAAAAATCTCGGTTGTCTCATCAAGCCTCGCGTTAAAATTTTAATCCGGGATAGAAGCCCGTGTAAAGAGAAAAAGTAAACTACGCAAAGATACGAGGGCTGGGAGGGAGAAAAAAATAAGCTTCAATTTCACCTCGCCTTGACGACGGTGAGCATATTGGCGTCAACGCGAGATACGCGCCAGAGGCGAGCAAAGGGCTTACTTTGGAAATAGGCTGGGTGGGGAAACTCAATTTTACTAAAATCCTTCCGCAGCGACGTAGACGCGTACATACATATACACACCGCACACGTATCCGTGTGACGTTACTCTCCGCCAGACAGTCCACGCACACAGTTCCAATCGGGTCTCATTCACCTTGTAGAACAACTGCATCCATGCCTGTAATGCGCATCGCGTATATAATATCTATACGTTTGTCCACGCGTGCGCACGCACGCACACACGCGCGCACGTGTATGTAGATCGAAGCTCGTGGTACATTCGATACACAAAGTAACGTCGCGAGGTTATATGGGTGGGTTTTGTCGCGGTGCCATAACTAGAGATACGATGGAGTACATAGGATGCAAACCCATAAACCCCCACCATGTCCGAGTGTTCTCGAGGCATCTCGAGACAGCGTTACCTTTACCTAGGGCCGAAACGACCGTACCACCTACGGCAGCAACACCTTCGACGACGAAAGTGACGTAGGTTGGAACGTGCACTCGTCGACGTCGACGGCAGCGCCAATAAACAGGGCTCGCGCGCCCGCCTGACTTTCGATTATGTCATAGACTACATATTTCATCGCGTTGTGTATCCCGCGAAAACGCGCGCTCTCGCGTCACCTAACCTCCGTGCTCTCAGCGTGTGTTCGTAGGAGACGATTACGTTGACCTGTCAAAGCTGTAAACTAGTAAAGCTATCGGAACGCGAGTGACTGGAAATATGCGCGTAGATTAGCCGTAGGTGTAGGATTAACAGGTTAGGTTATGACGCATGGAACACTTTCGAGCATAAAACGAGCGCGTGCCTAAACTTGACGCGTAATCAAACTGTGATTCGCTTCGTCATGTATATTGGGGGATACGCGGCTGTTCTTTGGTATTCCACGCGTACATGTATGCGAGGACAGAAGAGGAGGAACTCTGCAGGGATTAACTGTGACCAGTTCGTGCCACGACACGCAGCCGGGTCGATCGTGGTATTCATTAAATTTTGCCCGACGGAGTGTAAGCTACGCGTGCTGCCGTGCTCCCGGAAAATTCGTTTGTCCGAGTCTATCTGCTGCTCGTCGCGAACGCGAGTGAATGTACTTGTTAATGCGCATGCGTCCGTTGTAATATGGCATCCTTCCTTCGCAGTGGCAACACGCGTGTTGTACGACCACGTGACCGCTTTTCTTTCGGAGCTGAATAATGTACGGTATATATCGGGAATTTCTTCTATCACGCTTTGATACAGGTCAGTACCATCATTAAGCTTTACCATCGATCCGTTCACGCCCCGAGTTCCTTACGGAATTTCTTTTCTGCCAACCAACCGTCCTACGCCATTCCAGTCGCTCGTCACGTACACATTTCGACGCTGCATGAAACACACGAACGTACACGCGCGCGTTTGCATGCCAATATTTCAGACGGTGGTCATTAACATAGGCAACGAGTTAACGAAGACGATACGATACGCGGAACGAGTAGAGAAGTCGTTTTAAATCATTCGTAACGTCTTTGTTGGCAAATGTCAAAATATATTACGCGTCCTAACCTATACGCATCGTCTTTGTCACGCGACGTTCCTTCGTATTTCCGACCAATCTTCAATCCTTGTCAAACGCGAGTATATTAAACGAAATGAAAACGGGAAACTACCTCTCGTTATGATCTCGGTCTCGTTCAAACTTACCAGAATCGCATTCGCAAGCGTAACCGTGTCGGTATCGGCGTGACGTCGGTATTTGTCGTATTTTTCGTATTCGATGCCACGCGATTGTTTACACAACGGCTCCCGGCGTGAATACCAAATAGGTGATCGGTCTCGTTCGTCGTATTTTATCGATTCTCTATAGTGGGACTCTCATTCGTCATCAGTCGTTTGTCAAACGCCGCCGCGATTACATTTCGCGTAGCGACTGTGACGCGTAGACAATCGTAGCTTAACGAGGCACGCTCTCTGGAACGGCCGCGAACGTGTAAGTAGTTAGGACAAACTCCTGACGATGGCGCGCCAAGATATTCAATCGCGGGATATCTTTACGACGGTATATAAATCTTTTGCTCCTGTTGAATTATTACTTCGCAGCCGCGATTAATTCCGAATCAGCGGGGACGTTGCGAATCGTTTAAATCTTCATAAAACACGCTTTCCGGATTTATACGAGGCAATGAATCATTCGTTGACAAAGCGAGACCACGGTGACAACTAGTTAAGAAGTAATCGGAATTCGGGGCGAATATTTTATTTTCTCTTTTCGGGGAAAGGAGCGTGTCGCTGGGAAAATTATATTTTTCGCCATTTTTACTACATTTTCGCGAGTGTAACGGGGGACGCAGGGGTTATTGAGTCGTCATAGTCGAACAGTTCTATATTGCGCAACATTTTCATCGTTGCCGCGTGAATGCGTGTTTCAGCGTACGTACGGTGGATACGTGAAAATGTCGGAAAGGCAATCGGAATGTACGCGAACGTTCTTTCTGCACGGACATTTTCGCCGAGCTTAATAGGAGGCGAGCAACGTTGGATACGCTGTTTTACCGTAATATTCATAAGCCGTAAGCTATTACATTTTATGGTTCTACGTCTTTACATTTGATTTATCATTGTCCACATACGGGTAATTACGGTCTCCCGCTGATCGTTTGATTTATCACGATTGTACAATTAACCACGCATCCTGCGAGATTTATGCTCGAGAATGTCATACGAAGCGAATACGTGCAACGTTGTAGCAGCTGACTTTCAGGGCCAGTTGGTACGTAAAATAAAGTCCGAGTCAGGTCCTCTTCTTCTCCTCTTTTCTTCGTCTTCGTTTCCCGTCCCTTTTCGAGGTTGACGCGAGCTTCATCGCGGAATAAGCTCCGCCGTGCGTTTCCACACCGACTTTTCCTATCTCTATTCGAGCTATCTGCAGCGGGTTGCCTCGTTACGCAGTCGTGAATTTCGTGGTCGGCAATTCGTAGGAGCGAGATACGAAGCTGCGGTGATGCTGCAATTTCATTAACGCACGCTCACGTTCGCCTATTCCGGCGTGCTAGAATTAAAAAGTGTCCTAATTTATCGTCCAGCCTCGATTCGGTGGCTAGCTTTTACTCCGCCAGGTGCACGCGATAAACCCTACAGATACGGGCGGATATCAATCGCGATGCGTGCGCATCGTATTTCCTATCGGGATTTATTTCATCGTCGTTATCTCGTTACCGTGCTCACCGGTTCTCGTCTGGTGAAAACTGAAAGGAAAAAGAAAATCGCGAGAGAAGTCGGGAAAGGAGAGAATGACGCACGCTGATAGAACGTAATGCAACGGAAGCTTGCGAAGTTGACGTGATGTAAATTGAAAATCGAATTCTTCCTGTCTTCCCTTTCTTCTAAATCCTCCTTTCTCCCTCGAATTCAGGTAGCTCGCCCCGAATCGGCCATACTGAAAACAGATTGTTCGTTATTCTTAATATATTCTCAATATCCGATGCAATGAGAAAAGCGGAATGTCATGCATGGATAAGATCTAATTTGCGAAAATACGAAACGCTGGGATAATTCGAGTACAGATATTCTCGCGATGGTTGGGAGAAGTGCATAGGTCGATGCGAAGGTATAGTTAACACGGTGGAGGCAGGAGAAAATAGAATTCCGAGAAGCGGGTTCGACCGATTCCCGAAATCAATAATCCTAAAAGGGTTACGTGGCTAACCGGGGTCTAAATGGCATTAGATAAAGAAATGGCGCTTGGACTGCGAGCATGGAAGCGGAGTGGCGCGCACGATAAGACGCCTCGCGGAGGGATGCGAAATCCTGATGCAGCGTTTGCTCGGTAAGTCGCGATGGCGTCCAGTCCGGGTCACGCGAGTGTTCCTTTGTCACCGTTCGAAAGGGTCAGCGGGAACCCGGATAAGGATCAGTCGGGTGTGCCTCTTCTAGCCCGCGCGATTGGCCGCGGCGCAGAAGGCGAGGCTATGGCTGGAGCGTTGATAGCCGGACGATTTTAGCTGGCACAATGTCCTCCGTGCATAATCCAGAGGAAACCACAGGCTCTCGGGCGCCTGGCGAAATATTTTGCCGGGCATGAATAAATCCGGAGCCGCAGCGTTGCCGCAGTCGCCGGATCCCTAGTTCCATTCCGATGCAGTCGTTGAAGCGGTTTCATGGTGTTCCTCCATCCAGTTCCCCGCCTGCGTGTTTCTCATTTATCCGCCGAACCAGCTCGTCACGCGTCCTCCGTATTTGATCTTTCTACGCGCCAAGTTAGCCTCCAGCTGCCCGAGTATTCCGTGCTTTATTGCGAGCTGGCCGCGGTCGCTGCTCCGGGGTCCGAAAATTACGTCGACCGCGAACCTAGGAAAATGTAACGCCGTTGCACGTCGATGTTCAACTTTGCTAGATTCGTCCAGGGTACTCCGGTTACCCTCCACCACGGAATTTTATCGTCCCGCTAATTGGTCCGAAATACAACCGGGTGAAGTTGATTCAGCGAGCAGGATTGTCTTCCTCGATCTCTTCCTCCCTTTATCTGCGATATCGCGCGAGACTCGTGGCAAGGAAATCCTGCCAACTACGAGTATCACTGGTGGGGCTCCGTAGATAAGGCCCGATGTAAACAACACGGGTCAGACCCGTGGATAATTTTCGCGTACGTCTTCCTGTCTCGGTTGTCGTTGAAATGGCTCGAGGTGTGACTGACTGTGCCTTTGATTGCGGTATAGCTATCGTAACTTAAATCGTAGGGCGAGGGGTTAAGTACGTAACTGCCACGGTGTCTGTCGTTGACGCGAGATAATCAAGCGCCGGTTTGCAAATGGAACGCGGAATGTTTGTCTTGTAAACGGGACTTAGTACCTACTCGCAGCGTCCCCATGCTCGACTTTTTTAATCATCGCGAGTACAACGCGTGTATTATCGATTGATGAATGGCTCGAATTTCTGGAATCCGGTGTCGATCGATTTAACAACTAGCATAAGTTGCCAACTTACCTCGCGAGGAACTTACCGAAAGGCTACTAGGTGTGGGCCCGGTGTCCGCGATCCGTCGATACGAGGAGATTTCGGTGCTCGTTACGGTGTTCCCCGGAGTACGCAGAGTTGTTCCAAGATCTTATCGATCCTCGATCGCAGCGAGACCGTTTGAGTGGCCTTCGTTGACAATGCCCGAATATCGTAACATTCTCACGAGAGATGGAGCAAACTTTCCGTTGGTCTACCCGCCTACGCTGACATTCTGCCTCTCCCCACTTCTTCCTCCTCGTCCCCCAACCACGAGGTGGCTCCTTTTCTCCCCTACATCCCTCCCTTAAGGCCACCTTTTACGTCTCTTCCAATAGGAAGTCTCACCTTTGCCAAATTACCATGGTGCCTGCTCCTCTGGAATTTCTCCGAGCGATTCCACGATTCCGCTTATGGCTTTTGTGCATTCGTCCGTCGCCCCTCTCTTCCAATAGGAAGTCTCACCTTTGCCAAATTACCATGGTGCCTGCTCCTCTGGAATTTCTCCGCGCGATTCCACGATTCCGCTTATGGCTTTTGTGCATTCGTCCGTCGCCCCTCTCGCCCCTCTGGCCCCCTCGATCCTGCCGCTCGATAAGCTGCAATACATCCACAGAGATCAGCGTCGGTACGTAAAGTTTAGTGCGGATATAGCGAAAGAATTCGCCGCAACGCGAGAAACCCGTGTAAAAGGCAGCCTTACCTGGCAGTCGGCGGCTGTAGTACCTACACAGAGTAAAGGGGTATGCGAAAAAGTTTGCTGGAAAAAATTCTTCCGCATCGACCTGCTCGCCCGGCTGGGTTACGTCCTTCCTGGAGAACGGCCGTGGAGCAAAAAAATTGGACAACCCTTTTTTATACCTCACCTAGCCATTTAACCGGCAAGGATACCGTTGGTCTCCTCTGACGATACCGCTAGATCGCTTTCCTGTTAGAAACGAGATCACGGTCATCTTTCACGAAACTAACCTGCAACGGCGGTTGTATGACCGGCAAGGCTGTGTTTTTCGTTCCACGGCACCGATATCCGCGCAAAAATTCACCTTCCAGGGAAAAATTCCTTCCAACCACCTATCTGCGATACAGGCGCGGCCATGTACACTGGATACATATTAGGTAGAAATTGGGACAGTGGATTTTACTTTATTTTGCAGAAAGTGCATCTCTTTTTGGTAGTAATTGGATGTAGGACTGCACGACACGAGAAGTTTACTTCGTTTCTTTTATTCGAATAACTGTGAGTAGCGCAATTTGCTCACCTGTATAAGCAGCCATTGTAGGTTGTCAAATATACATGCGAATACTGGTTCCTCGCTTATCGACAATTTGAATATATAGGATTAGCAGTTGCAATGCAATATGTATTACTAATTACTGTAGAATTGGATCAGGTAGAATTTGGAAAACCGACGAGAAAATATATCGGAATATTCGACGAGGAGATAGAAATTTTTACGACTCTAGTAACAGTGTCCAATTCGAATTTTAATTTGTAATATTCATTGGGTATTTTATGTAGTGTTTACTATCCTGGAAATGAGTCCATAATCGAAATTCCACTATCACCCCCAATTTACAAGAATTCGCTTGGAATGAAGTATTACGTCAAAAGTAAGAACTTTAGAAGCTACTTCTGAATAGTTATAATTGTTCGTCAAAGTTTAAAAATGTATATGTGTACTTTCTATGTACCATTGTTACATTTTTAAAAGAAGTTCTTTGTTTGACACAAATTTGCTATATTATATCATATTCTGCAGTCTTCCCTGGAAGAGAAACCATGAAACAGAATTGTCAAAGCAGTCTTAAAGAACTTCTTGCAAAAATGCAAGAATAGTGAGTAGAAAATACACTTGGCGACTTATTTTTAGATTTTCATGACCAATTATAACTACTCGGAAACAGAAATAATTATAATTACGGCATCGATAAACTCGGGATACTCTCACCTAATTTTTAACACAACAGTAAATTTCCTAACATTTTCACTTTCTACGTAATACTTAATTTCCGAATTTCCGAATTTTTGGAAACTGAGGGCGTCAAGGCAATTTCGATTATATATTCATGTTCGGAAAAGTAATCTCTACGAGAATTACCTAACGAATATTACAGATTACTGGAAAAATTAAAATTTCTTTCACGGTGTGATCGATAACAGTCAGACAAGATCCAAAATTTCGTTCTAAACCTAAACACCAACTTATCGGGATATTTTCGCTTGCATCCAGGCACAAATTCGTCTCTTTATATATACAATTTGGAGCAGCGGTAATCGGTATCACGATCGTATCGCGGATCCGAAATTAAATTGGCCCTCGTTACAGCGTGTATCTCTTGTTCGTTGCAATTAAAGAATGCCAAAGACGAAATTATTCGCGAACACGGGTGTATAGTTCGGCTCCTATTGTACGCGGGCTTATCCTACCGCAAAAAATCGCATCTGCACGCAGCGAGGTATTTTTTTGCATTTGCAAATGACTCTTCCGTTTTGCGGCGTTCATATGTATGAGCGATCATTATGGGTAATTATGTTCACCTGCGCGCACCACAGTTTGCGGTTCTGTAGAATTATTTCGTATAAAGGATAATTGGTTCGTGGAAGGTTGATTCACGCGGCGGCGGGACCAAGGGTTGGGAATATAACGCGTAGTCCGTGCTCGGTTTTGTTTGATTTGCCAACTATATCCCGGACCACTATCCCGGACCATCTCCAGGGACTTATTGCATCGATTCTGGCCGGGATATTTCGCTCGCGGTTACGATCCAGCTTCCATCCTCCATCGATCGCTTTCCATATCGATCTCTCCGCCATGGTCGTGTCTTTCCTTCGCGGTCTCTTATTCGCCTTTATGATTGGGGTATAACGAACAACGGGATCGATTGTCCTCGTATATATGTATATACAGGTGGCCAAGAAGCTATTTTCCAGAATAGAGAAACGGTGAGGTTAGGTTAGGTTTCCAAGAATTTAGAAATTTAGAAAAGAATTTAGAAAAGTCTAAAGGATATTTCGTATCGATCTCTCGGAAACGTCCTCGGCTGCTCCATTTATTTTCGCCGTCGATTTAAAATAGAATAGATGTCTCGATGACGCAAGGATGACGTAAATGATAAATAGACAGAGGGAGAAACGAAGGTGGAAAAAATAGGAGTAAACGGATATGGAACGGGAACCGGGATTGGCCGAGAGGGCAAACAAATTCGGATATGTAAAAGCAAAGGGGAGAAGTAAATAAACGCGAGGCAAAAGGGAAATAAACAAGACAGGGAATACTCGTTGCCTTCGTCTTTACGTTTCACAGCGATGATACGCCGGACAGGCGAGTCCTACATTTTATTCCGCGATGATTCCGACTCGAATCTCGGGGTTAAAATACTGCGTCGTGATCCTCGGAGCTTCTCCGGATAGACGAGACCTCTTCGAATTGTTTAATAGCAATTTCTCAGGAAGCGAGAGCGAGAGAGAGGGGAAGAGAGGTGCTCGAAAATAACGCGGGCAAACCCCGCTGACTATGGCCGTAGCTCGAACCAGTCTTACTCGCAGGATTATTTAGTGCAGCTTTTATCGAGCCGTGCCAGCAACAGTGTTCTCTGCAGCCTTGGCCAATGGCAGGCGGAGACTCGCGAACCGTAGGAAACTCGAGGATCCGTGTACGTAAATTGAAGTCGTGGTTGAACCGGGAGGGCGTCTAGGACTTCTCAATTAACCGTCTGGGCCAGCTGGCCTGAAGCATAACCAGAGCCGAGCGTTCAAAACGCAGGCGGCGATATCGTAAAGAGGATTCTTTACGCTCATTCGCGGCCGATTCGCCTGGCAGTCGCAATGTCCGGTGTTTATGCTTGTACGGAGATGCACGCCCCAGCTGTTGATCACTATTTTCGCCTGTATTCCCCTCATTATTTTTAGAGATGTCCAACTTGTTGCAATGTTGGCGTCGCCAAACGATCCCACCGATTCACGATGTTTTCCAGCCGTATCTTCGTCGTTCTGTCGCGACCGGATCAACCCCGCGGATTCTCCCCTTATTCTCCTCTTCCTCGTCCTGTACACAGCTGTTCCTCGAATACCGTCCACTAGCTCGGCCGATTTTACGATCCACCGTCGTCGAACCTACTACCCCGAACGAATATTTTCCACCGGGTTTGACAAATTGCGCGGAATTCGCGAGATCCTCGCGTCGATATTTTACACGCGAACCACGATGTCTACTTCGGGTATTTTCGTCCAGGTTCTACTCGCGCGACTCGAGCTTCTCGTTTCGAGGGAAAGCCACGATTTTCCCCCGCGCGCTGGGTCCCTCTCCGAGTTTGCTCGCGAGGAACGGGGTTTGGCGAAATTTTATCCCTCCGCGACGAGATGTAAAGCGTATTACATTGTTGACGCGAAGATTGGCAACGTAAAACTGCGACGCTAGAAGCGGTCGAGAGGGCGGCAGGGCGACGGGGAGGGTCGGCAAGAATGTCGTGGACGAATTCGCAGGGAAACGTAAGGACCGTGGGTCTCGAATGTGTGCGAAACACTTGTCCCCGTGCCTGTCCGGGTGTTTCACCGCTATGTACCCGCGGCTTTATGTAGAGCCGTGTACCCGAGGGTTTAGGGACGGGTTGTATACATATATCTATGCGTCTATCTCGATGGCGACGTTGGAGAAGTCTCATTAGACCGGAGTCCCGTGGAACGAGGCAAGGAAACTTGAAGCGGCACGGATATTCGGAGGAAGACATGAAAACTTGGAGATTGTGAAAATGCAAGAATTTCACCGACCGTTGGCGAGGTACAGAGAGACGAGGGACGAAGAGATAGGAAGACGAGCTCGGAGAGGAAGACGATAAACGAAGAGCGGGAGAGGGACAGGAGATAAAAGAGGAGAGACATTCCCATGGGGAATCGGCAGAGATTCCAGCCGCTCTGTTCTTACCTTAACTCCCTTCGGACATACTTTATGCTGTCTTTAAACGCTCATTACCTTCTACACTGTTGCGAATGCTCGCACGAGGAGCTTCGATCGGGGGACGACTCGCCGCGGCCACGAGGACGATTCAATTATTTCGCGGGGAAGGCGGTAAAAGGGAAGAAACGATGGCGAACGCGAGCTGCTTAGCAGGAACGACTAATCCGCGGTTAATCTCGAGTCAGGGGAGCAAACCGAGCGATCGAGCGATCGACAAAGGGGGTGGGAGCGGGTGCCGAAATCGTGGCGGCGTGATGAAATTTGGAATCCGGTGGCTGGTTAGGGTGGCATCGATGGGACGACTGTCTAGACAGTGATCAACACACGGGACTGTAAAACTTTGTAGCCACGTGATCCCGTATCGGCAACGAGCGTTCTTGCTTTCGCATACATATGTATTACAGCACGCGGCTGCCCGGCAGAAGGCAACGGCGTAATATATTTAACAATGTCTCGCGATATGAGACGTTTTTACGGAAAGTCGTTGGCATAGGAATTGCTCCTTGGATCCGGCAGAGTGCAGTTCCAGGCGAGCACATCGGGAATGAGTTTGTTCCTCTAGGTACCTAAACTTTCGGGCGAAGCTCACGCTCGCACACGCACGCCGGTGCACCGACCAACCCTGCCTCGCCTTGGGATTCGAACTTTTATAACCGATCGGGAACTCCGGCCATTTCTTCCTAACTACGACGCTGCGTCTTCCCCTTTAATTCCCGTTTGCAGTCCGAAAACTCGGACGAACGTATTCCACCCGGACGTTGAAATTTCTTTGCCTTTTCATGCAGGAGGAAGTGGAACTCTTACCACTGGTCGGTAATTCGGAAAAATTCTCTATTCCACGTATACGCGTGTAAATATACGTAAGTATACGCGCATAGACGTATTCGCGAGAAGGTAACAAAGTAGCGGAAGGGTTGCGGGGGAAAAGACCGGCGTGGCGGTTGGGCCGGTCGACAAACAGATTTCATTAACCACTCCCTTTTGGGTCGGCAAAAACGCCGGGTCCCCTCCCGTGCAGTACCGGGAGGGCACGGCTATTCGTTTGGTGAAAGCGTGGAAGAAAACTGGAGGCGTGCAGGGATGGGAAAAAGAAAAACGAAAAGCCTGGGAAGAGGGCAAAGCCTGGGAGGAGCGGGAGGGTCGACGTATTCCGGGAAGGTTGGGTTAGGTTGCGACGACGCTTTGCTAGAAGCGTCGACGTGGGAGGTGGGCGGAGAGGGCCGGGACGAAGGGAGGACGAGAAAGGTTGGGAACGAGGTTGATTCTCGAGCGAGGTCACGTATTTCGAAGCCAATCTAATACACTCGGAGAAAGATGAGAGCTAGGAGCCGGGACGAATGTCTGGCTCCGAATTGAACGATCCTGGACGCCAGTCAGCCAGCGCGCAGGATCTCCTCCTTCCGTGGAAACTCGGCAACTGCTCCAGGAATCGCGCAATTCCCTTCCTCGCGCGCCATTAATTATCGCTGCAATTGCGTCTGCGAAGAGCTTAGCCTGCACCCTTCGATTAACCCTTCGAGCTACCTATCGAACCGCGCGAGATTACTTTCGGCGAGGATCCATTATCGACGATGAGGCCGGTAGGAAGAAAACGCGGAAATATACCGATATTACAGCGACTGCCAATCGATAGAACGCTATCTTGCTTAGGTGGCGGGCACCGTAAACGAAATTTAACTCCTTACACCACGAATCGGTGATGGAAAATTGCAGAAGCGTCTGATTTCAGTTAATCGCGATTAGATGCTGAAAGTAACTAACTCGAACCCCTATTTTTCTGTCATGGGACCTAATTCGCGTATAACGAGGCGAGATACTCGTCGAATCGGGTAATTTCCCGAGCGGTTAAACGGTCCAAGTAGGTGCCGCACCAATCTCGCTGCTGAGATTAATTAGGAGGTCGCCAGAACGAGTTAATCAATGTTCGAGAAGCTCGTGTTGCACCTAGCTCGTGTAAATCGGGTACGTAGAGTGGATCGAGATAAATCGAGTTGCTTTACTCTTTTTCTTCTTCTTTCTTTTCTTTTTTTTCCGAGAAAGGAAACTCGTTACGGCGAAGCGATGGACGCCGGGACTCTTTTAATTGGCACATCGATCGGTACGAGGCTAGGTACGGAATCTCGGTAGTTTCGAAAGCCCTGCGGAATTGAAGGATCCCGCAATTTCGTGGACCGTTGACCTGTAATGATAACCATCGTGAAAGCTAGGAGTCTTGCGTAATAGACGAACGTAAGGAAGCCCATAAAACTGCATGTCCCGATAGGGTTCCTTTGTAGACGACCTTAATTCGTTTCCCTTTTTGTTATCTCCTCTCGGTCCGATTTTACACCGCCCCGGGAGAAATATTAATTTCGTCGACTCTCTGAGAGAGAGAATGGATATGGACGAAACGGAATAAAGACGAGGAGAAAGAAAAAGAGAAAATGGCGAAAATACGTAGGAAAATGTAGGACAGAAAAAAGACAAAATGGAGGGAAATGCGTAAACTTTTTCGCTCGTAAAGCGACCGATTCTATTTTCGAAATCACCGACCGCCGCCATTTAACCGCGCGCTCCTTTTTTCCCTCCGTTTTTTTATTATTTGGCACTCGCGAGTCGGCGAATACATACGTAAAATGTTTTATGCAGCCGGTGGCCTTTTCAGTTTTCCGTGCTGCGCGATGCACACGCGAGATATATCTAGGTGGAACAATGCGTGCATGCGCGGCGCGGACGAACCAGCGGAATGCGCGGAAACTGCAGCATCCGCGTCGACGTCGGCGTCGGCCACGCTCGCCAGCGGGCAATTCGCTTATCTCGGCTGTAACACGCGGGGCTCGGTGCACCGGGAAAATATATATTCTTGGCACAGAAACCAGTTCGCTCGCCGTATTTTCATAGACGAAAAGGCCCCGCGTACGCGACGACAGCGGCGGAAAGCGAAGTTAATTGTCCCTCGCGTTGCGCACGCGAGCGAAACACGCGATGGCCGCGTGAAATACGCACGGTCCCGTGACGTAACCGCGTTCCCTACGAGCAAACGTCCACACCCCGGGTATTCGCGTTTCGTATCGCCTAAAATGTTGCGATAATTTAAGGCTACTCGCCGGCGAGTCGCGCCGCGTTATCTCGTATACATCCACGCTTTCATTCCCGTTTCCAACCTCTTCCACCCGCCACTCCCCCGCGGATCTCCGTGTCCTTCCACGGTGTCGCATTGCGAGAAACTATGCCGCGGAATTTATGCCCCCGTACGGAAAATTAATTTAAGCCTCGAGGTATCGAAAAGTGATAAAACCGAGTGTTTAAAAATAGCGCCGCGAGATAACGAGCGGGTATCGTAAATGTAGATTGAAAAGAATGGTCGCAGCTGACAGAGTCGGGAAGGAGGGCATAAAAATGTATTACTCGAAATATATCGAATTTTTTCCTCGCTTGTGTCGGCTCCTTAACGAGAGGAACGATGGTTGCCGCGACATACGCGGCTTTACCTCGTCTTATTTTCTCCGATATTATCCCGAATTATCTTAACGAAATATCGTATTATCGCTGTCGACGTCCTCCACGCTTTTTATCGCGTATAAAACGTTAAACGATTCGAGTTTCACCCGGGTGAAATATGAAGGATGCGTAACGGGGGGCTCTTTCTTGTCGCGAATTTTCGAAGGACTCGAGAAAATTCGGTTCGAGTTAGTCCCCGGGTTGAGAAAGGAAACGGGTAATATTTACAGAACGATATTTCGCAAGGTTCTCGCAGGAATATTGGACGGGAACGAGGAGAATTTCGGGAGACTCGCAGTGCGCCGCCGCCATGATCGTCTTCTTGACAGAGCAAACTGAAAGACGTGCGCGCGTCGCACGACTGGTCGATAAAATGGACAGCCTTCTGCGTATCCTCCTTTATCCCGGACTTTGCAGTGCATCTCGAGTGGTTTTACCTATGCACAGCGGACGAAACGATGATCGGGCAAGGCCAGAAACTCCGAAATGCATCGGCACGCGAGACATAAATTCCCTTACGATTATTTCCAGGCGTTTCCGTCGCGGCAACAGCACGCCCAAGATACGAGCGTCGCCTCGCGTCTCTCACCGGACAATGCGAATAAATTCCATAAATTCCTCCAAGCCTGTACGCGTGTCTCGATTACTATTTTATTTTTCCACGCTTCCGATATTTTACCCTGGTCTGAATTTCACTCCGCAATATTTTCCACGTTTCGTACTTCACCGGACCAGACGCGATAAATACCGTCGATACTCGCGATCCGAAACCTTACTTCCGCGATCCTTCATTTTACGAAGACGAGGAACCACGAGGAACAATCGATGGTATCTCGGAAAATTGCGATTAATTTTATTATAATTTTACGAGTGTCGCGACTCGAGTACTTCACTTCTGCACGGTAACAAACGGGGTTTCACGCGCGACGGCTAAACGTTTCCGTGCTCCGGGCAGTTTCCACGAATTTTTGACCAACAGCTCGATAATCGTCCCTAGTCCAGCGTCCCTAGTTTCTTAATGGCCGCTCTTTATGCATCCGAGGGAATCCCGTGAATAATATTTTCGGGACGGAAATTGGCGAGCGAGCGGAGAACACCGAGCAGCCATGGCGCCGATTCCACGCTGCTTTCTGCTTCATTGGTCCGTCGCTTCGGTTCGCTGCAGATTAACCCTCTCGCGGAATTTACGAGCGTCCTTCCCCGTTGCTGATATATTTTTAAACGGTATCGTCGCGACTCCGTCATTGATCGCTGAAAGTAACCTTCTCCCAATTAACCCTTTGTCCCGGCTCGCAATTATCCCGTTCCACGATATCGCAATTGCTTTCCACGAACGACGGACCAACGTCGGCGATGCTCGTAGAAGCTTCGACAAATTTTTATCCGCCATTTCTAGTTCCTATTCCCGCGAATTCCGCGAATTTCACCGCAAGAGGAAAGTGTTTGAAGTCTCGCGACGTTCCTCGCGTTTGGGAGAGATATATCGGTAGCTGTTTCAGGAATAATGGTAGAACAGACGCGTTGACAGCGACGACGGTATTTCCGTTCGGTATTCATTTTAATATCGTCACGTTACGTCGAGCGATGCCAGGTCTTGAATCATGCGCCGTATATCATCTTAGAATTTCATACGCTTAATTTATCGAGCGATGGATCTTCGTCAGCGGTGACTCCGCTTCCGGATTATACTCATCGAAACAGTGTTTAATGACACGTAATCGAGAAAAAGTTCCGCTTGGGAGCCGAGCAGCGAACACGCTGCAAGCGTCGCATGGCTGGGGCCATTTTACTCGGTAGGTGAACTTTGCGCTTGGTCGTAAGAGCTCTCGCGAGCTTTCAAACTTTCAAGATCCAAGCGACAATTCGCTACCAGAGTGCAGCTTAGAAACGAACCCTGTGTTCTTCGGAGAGGGCAACGCTGTTTAAACGTTTTTAACGTTTGGAAGATACGGGAACTGGGAAGACACCGCTTCGACTTTGGAAAAATTTCCCTCGCGAAATGGGAATGGCTCAAAGAGAATTCTCGCGTTCGTTGGAAAATTCGTTGGAAAATTCGTTGGAAAATTTTCTGGGAAACCTTATACGGAAGACGTGGACTAATTTCAGGTTCCGTTGGTTTTTTACGACAAAGTGGACGACGTCGTGCGACTGCGTGGAGAGAGAGGGGGGAAAAAATTTGTTCACGCGAGTTGCGCGAGAGCTGCTCTCTCTCTCTCTTTCTCTCTGCCGGGTGGAAAGTTTCGAGATCGGAGTCGGCGACATTCTGCTTCTTTCTTGGAACTTGTAAAGCTTAAAAGCACTTGGGGATTTATGCTCAGGCGCGTATCAGGACGGGAAGGAAGGAAAAGAAGGAAAGGAAAGGACTGCATCCTTGGGGCTAGGATATCAAGCGAGGCAGGGAAAAGCCTTTAAATTCGTAAAAGTTTAGAGCACGCCGGAGTGCAAGGAAGTAAATTTAGAAATGAGAAGTTTGGATCCGTCGTAAGAAAGCAAGACAAGGCTCGGCGTCGGGCGGCACAGCGCACCGTGGCGTGTTTCCGCTGGAAAATTTAATTTCGACCTTAACCCTTCTCCCACCCCTTCACAAGCTTGCCGCTTGTAAGCTCGCGATAAATTTTTACGCCGTCCGAGACGTTTCCTTCGAAACGACCGCGCGGAAATCGGACGCAGCGTGTCCGTAAAAAGGCAAATAATAGAAAGGTACAACTAATTTTGACTAATTAAAATAACCCGCGCTGGTCTGTAACGAAGGAACGAGGCCCGGGGATGAACCGATAGCTGCCGCGGACATTTCGAATCGCGTATAAGAGACTCGCGAGGAGCAAAATATCGTCGAATAACGATTCCAACCGGGGGGTTTATTTAAATAACGAGTCGGGGATACGTTGTTACGTGGCCGATAGGATTCGTGGCCGAGCTTACCCGATCGAATGGCGAAGCAGCCGAAAATAATGAGAAGCTAGAACCCGTGCAAGCCAGAGGAGACTCTGGAACCGAAAAGAAACGAGATTCCGAAGGCATCGCGACGATCCCTCGAACGGTGGATTCCATGGCGTAGCGAAGACATAAGTTCCGAACTAATTTCAGGTTTTACTCCTTTTAGGGGAATAGCTCGTAATAACCGGCAGCGAGAGGTGGATCAAGGTAACCCTAAATGGCGGAGGGGCAAAGAGAGTCGCGGCTCAGAGAGGGAGGGACGGGTTGTGTGTGGTGAGAGTTGATTGGATACGATAGGTCAGAGAGAAATCGGGGTATAAGAAGTAGAGAGGTAGCGCATCAAGGTAGCAAAACCAGATCCATTAACGAGCCAAAGGGCACCGCCCTCTTTATCGCGAACGTCCTCGGACCAACAAATGGGCCACCTGTATCTGTTCCGTGTAATATTCGCGTGTAATTGCCGACAAAGTTATAGCTCGCGCTCCATTCGCCGATACCCGATCACCGTTTGCTTTGTTTTATCAGCGTTATCGTAATTAGCGAATTAACGCGCGTCCCCTACACGCGAATTCGGCCCGACCCCGCTGCCGCGGACCCGACTTTGTTAACGCTTAATCGCGCGTAAACCTCCGGCTCGGATGGCCAACGAGATATCGAGGGCTTAAACGTTTCAACCGCGAATTAACGAGCGGAATTATCAACGGTGTTCCCAAGACTGTGTTACGCGTTTCGAGAAACGAAATTTTTCGCCAAGCAACCGCGTTAAGGCTAACGCGAACCACATCCCCGCTTCCATCCGGAGCAAACGCGGTTCTCCAATGCCCGTGAATACGATCGAGGAGTTTCGAGAGCCCCAGGGCTAACAGCCAGGATCGTATCGACGAAGAAGGCCATCAATGCAAATGAAGATATTACCACCGCTCACCCCTACCCTTCTCCACCTGCCAACATCGATCTCCAGACTCCGCTTCGAGGTATCAGCTTTGGTATCGACTGCTTCCCAACCGAGGCTGTCCCTACGCGACTTTTCGCTAAAATTCGCAATACGTTGGATTCGCAGAAACAAACGCGTAGTATACCTACGAACCCTCCTCCTCTTCTCTCCTCGCAGATTGGGAAAGGGTCTACCCAGATTCCATTCCATCACCTTGCCTAATTAATCCTCGCGTTTCTTGCTCGTTAATCCCTGCTCGCGGATAATCTAGCAACTCGCGAGAGAATAGCCGATGCTGCGTAAATGTAAAGAAATTCGCTAACGTTTTCTCTCTTTCCTTTTCCTTTTCTCGAGACAGGAAGGCAGAGAGCGAGCGGTATGACTCAATTCCTAGCGACTCTTAAGATCGCTGGAATTTTTTTAGGGTACTCGGAACTCATTTATACGCGATTTCCACGAAGCCAGCCGCTTTCAGCAGCCAGCGGCGAGCTGTGTCGGGTTCACACAGCTCCGAAACGCGAGGGGAAACCACCCAGAAATAAACGTTCGACTTGGAAGCGCTTTAAGAGAACACCGACAGAAATCTTCCCCTGATACCCGGCGAACCTGGTAAACATTAAGGGTTGGCGAACACGTGTTATACCCGGTCGTAGAACACGATCGGGATCGCGTCGGAGAAGCCATTTAATTTTCGCGAAAATTTAGCCGGGGGTATTTCATCCTCGTTCCGTTAAAAAATATTATTGCAACTCGTGCGAACGTTTCATAGGATACAAAACCAAATCCATGGAAAATTATACGGGTGGTAAAATTAATCATTCCGAGTGTCCACGATCGCCGATATAGATCCGAGATCGACGAATACGATGATAGAATTAAACATTCCGAACGTCTCAATCGGTTCATGCAAATGGTGTATCGACAAGTCAACCTTAATCTTCTTAATTAATAATTATAATTTTTATTTATTCGCAACGCGGATAACTAGAAAGGTCTTTGCCGCGGATTGTAAATCGAAACGAGGCTTGCAAATTGGAAGCCATCGATTCGGAGCCGGTTATACGAAAAACGAGGGAACTTTGCCAGGGATGACGAGTTAGGTGAAGATATCCGAGAAGGAAGTTAGCTCTGACGCGACGCAGGAGCTTAATCTTGGCGAAGAATTTCACACGGATATTACTCGTACATGGCGTAGAAGTAGTAAAGCCCCGAAGAAAATTTACTGCTCGGCTGGATCGGACGGATCGAGCGGGGAACAACGGATCTCTCTATTAAAAGGCGAAGGACGTTGGTTAATTACCGCGTCTGACAGTTCTCCTTAGCACTTCTTGGCCCTTAACCCGTCGTCGCGCGGGAACCAATGCGATTCGGGTGGATTTCTCAAAGGCGTTCTTTGTCGAGGCAATTTCGACAAGAGCGGCCAAACATGGAGGCACTCTGCACGCGTCCTTCACACGCGCGCGCGTATACACACACACGCGAGCAACTCACTGTCTTCTCGTCCGTCGTCACGCGCGGCGGCCACCATTTTGGAACTGTCGAGCGACTCGCGGAGCAATCTGGCACTCGCAGGGACAATAGGACGAACGAGATCGCGACGACACGGAGGAACGAGCTTTCAGGGCCGACCCCGAGGGCCCAGCGTTGCTCTCGAAAGCCCGGACTTGAGTGAGCGGCAGACGAAAGACATTTTGCATTCGTATAATAACGGTAACCCTCGGACCAGAGAGACCTTAGGGTCTCTCTGCTACGTACGAGGGATCTAACCCTTTTTTTCCCACCGGTACACCATAAAGCTCGAACGACAGAGGGGAAGCCGAGGAGCGTCCGGCCAGTGTCGGTGGCTTTCGTGTGCTCGAATTTATAACGGTGTAGCTCTCGTTTTCCTTTCGTCCTTCCGTCTCCGTCCATCTTCCATCGCGTCGCTCCTCCGCGTCGTAAAGCACTGTAAACACCGACAGGAATTCGTTCGGCCGCTCACGCGTGTTTCTTCTGTCCACCCTTTTTTTTTCTCCTCGCGGCCTGACTGCGGCAGAAAATTATATGGAAAAAAAGAAGGGCCAGGTAACGGGTTGCGGGCAGCCGTGGTCAATTGCCAGCGACAGCTTTGGCAACACATTGGCCAATTACTCCGTTCGCCGTGTACTCGGCGACGCGTTGCTGAGAAATTCTTCCACGTTCCGCCGACATTTTCCAATTTTCCACGTCTACGCCATCGCTTTCGAGTTATCCCGCGGACGTCGAGGGTGGAGAGATTTAAAATAGTTGTAAAATTTGATTAACGCACCGTGACCTTTCGTACGCGCTGTCCGCTTAGCTGCCACGGGTTGTTAAAATTCAGCGCGCCGATTTGAATAAAAAGGAAACGTTGCAACGCGATATTCGCGCGTAGAAGGAATGTTAAAACGCTCTCGTGGGTACCGCAGGTTCGAGGAAGAAGCTCGAGGTTTCGCTGTCGGGATGCACAGCACCGTAACAACCACGCGTGGAAAAAACAAGCTCTTTCACGGAAAGGAGGCGAGCAAAAAGTAGGAGGTCTGTTTGGCAAAAAAATTAGGCGAAAAAAATGCAGGTAACTGCCGGGCAACCGGAGCCCACGAAACGTGCAAGCTACGAGTAGAAAAACTCGGGTCGTCTTTGGTAAAAGCAGATTTCGCAGACTTCCTGGGACAATGGACGCCAGGATGGAAACGGAAATTCCTTTCCACGAAGATGCCAGAAAAAGCGAACAACGCGCAAGGAGACATTGCTCTAAGCAGAACCTAGCTGCTCGAATTTCAAGTCCCGAATTTAAATTTCAAATTTCGAATTGCGAATTCAAAAATTGTTCGCTAATTCCAGGGTCAATTACGGAGTATTTCTACGTTTATTACCGTTTCCGGATTTACCGTTTTTACGCTTCTGCGGGATCCGCGCGCGTCTCGGCGCCTATTTAAAATTCTGGCTCACCGACTCGACGACGCGTTATGTCATCCTCGTTTCGAGGCCACGAAGTTTATTATACCCGGTGTCACCGTACCGTTGTCAAAATATGTGTCACCGTTGCACGCGATTTCTTTTGGGAACGCGGATCGAAGGGGGCGAACGGAAGCCTGGATCCAGCGGTCCCCCTGCGATCTTCGACTATCCTCGTGCTACTCGGAATCGCTTAATTACCCGAGAATCGTTCGGGCCGACTCGAAATTCCTTCAAAATCATTTGTATCCGGAATGCAATGCCCGATGACGTTCCTCGCGTTCATTACGAGTCGGGGGCCAAGGAATAACGTTTCCAATAATCGCGCAGCGTGCGGTCTGATCGTCTTGTGTGGTCGGCGCTTTATTATTTCAAGCCGGCTCCTTTTTTCCGTTTTCTTTTTTTCCCCTTTTTCCTCGCCGTCCTCCGCTCGGTAAAGATGGTCGCGACGCGTCTGCAATAACGCGGCTCTTGGATTAACGAAAGTCGATTTCCTTTTCGGCGTTTCACGCGATCCCTCGGCCGCGGCCATTGGACGCGGGCTAATTAACGCGGTATCCCGTGTATAATTTTCGTGACGGGAGGAATCGCTCGAGGGAGAGGTGTACGTCCGAGTGTCGTGAGTTATTACCGTGGATGCATTCCGAGGAACTGTTGGTCCATCGCGGTTGCGCCGCGATATTTCATCGCACATCCGACATTTTTATAATCGCCACGCGAATCGGCCGTCGTTTCCGCGGAGCTGCGCCCGAGTACTCGTGGATCGGTTTCCCGGTTCGCGCGTATCGCTGCCGGCCGCGACGGTTATGGTCGCGCGAGCGTTGCAACAAAATCTCCAGCGTCGACCCGATATCGCGGCACGTTCGTAAAACGTTTTTTCCTTTTTTTCTCCTTTTTGCAACACCGGGAATTCCGACGCGAAAACGCGATATTTCAATCGGCAGCTTAAGGCTATTCCGTTGAAATTGTCTTTCTAAGCCGGGACCACGGATCTACGCTTCTAATAAATTCCCCCCGGCCCCCGTGATCCCCGTTGTTATGCGCTGAATTATCGAGGATCGTAAAACGGACGCTATCGTCACTGGACGCGCGTTAAACCGCGCGATATTTTCGAAAAACGCGGACGAATTAGACGACAGGGGTGTGCGTGCCTAGTGGGCACGAGACCCGATCTCGCCCCGCGATTTGCTGTTTTGTCAGAGTGATGTTAACGCGTACCGGTTCGTGGACAGCAGTGGTACGGTGTGCCTAATCGCGCTAAATTTACCCCGGTTTTTCCCCGCGTTTTCCCCCGGTGAAACCGAACCCCGTGACGCCCCCGCGTTCAGAGGCCGCGTTTACAGCCGCGGTTACAGGGACTCGAGCAACGTATTTCGAACGATCGATGTAAAGCTCGTCGTACGAACTGCTCTTTATAGCTGGCCGCGATGGTGGCACACGATGATGTCCCGAGTTAGAACATAATCGCTGCCTCATAAACGGCCGCGATGCGTTTTTAAAAGGTGCTTCACCCAGGGCGATAAACTTTTTACGCACTTGCGTGTAACCTTCGGTGTTCTACCTGATGGAACGGTTGTCTTCGCGTACCGATAGAATCTCCGGTGCCACGCTTAATCGGCACCCTAGATTACGGGAAACCGCGACACGCTCTTTCCATTCGTTTTGCGTCGTTAACTTCCATCCGGCATAACGATCATAGTCGCTATTTCTCTCGCTAGCGTCCATCGGCTACCGTTTCTCTCGTTGCTATATCATTCGCCGTCCACTTTCGTCCGCGTTAATTCCCATCGAGAGACGTCGATCCGCACCCCGGTTCCGCCTAGCTGTGCGCAATTTCGCCGATACGATACGCGCGCTGCGACGCTGTAAAACCATACCGGACGAATAACGGAAATAAATAAAAAATCGACCGGGTGCTTGACGCTCGTCCGAGGTTAACCATGAAACACGGCCAAGGGGTGTGTAGGTGTAAGTCAAAGTAGTCGAGCTCGACAAACGCGTCGATATAACCGCGTGTAACGCCGCTCGAGGGGGAGTTCCGGTTAGCATTGCAAATCTCCGATTGCTCGCTCGACGATTCCCGCTGTCTCTCCACCCCCTCGCTCCCTGCCGATCGCTCCGTCCTTCTCCCCCGCCCTGGCCGGAGAGCCAGGCTGCTGGAATTTTACTGTAATCGTTCAACTTGGACAGTTCCCGCGAAGTTGGCGCGGATTACGCTTCTCTCTCGGATATGGAATAACTCGTAAAACCGCATCGCGATCCTCCTCGTCGTTCTACCCTCCCTCCCTCCCTCTCGTCCTCCTTCTCTCGCGGGGCTGCGCCGGCGAGCGCATAGAAATATGCGAAAATAGCGACGCGGCCGCCCAAGCACGCAAACTCTTCGCGAGCACCCCACCCCTTTCCGACATTTCGCATCCTGTTCGCCTCTTATTTCCCTTTCGCGCTCCTCTCCCGCCCCGTCGCGACCGATCCCGTCGTCCAATCACTTATCTCAACAGTCACGGAACACTTATTCGCGAATATGAATTTAGAGGGCTCGCCGCGCTTTCCCGCGTCGCGTCGCGCCCTCTTCGTTGCGTATGCGCGTGCGCGCGCGACAGCGGACATCGTTCGCGATCGCCGCCGCGGGAAACTCGAACAGGCCACGCCCTTCGCGCTACCTTCGCGTGATTTATCGATCAAGATCTCCGCGAGAACCACGGTCACCGTCCCGACCGCGCGTTCCAGTGGAAATAGGGGCGAGTTAACTATCCGAGGGCGTCAGAGGGGGGGAGGAAGCAACGATAGGTGAAATTCAAGTTCGCGAATCGATTAGGGTACTTTCTTTTTCCCAGAATCGTGGCGAGGGTCAGTAGATAAGGAGAGGAGGTTTATGCAATTGCTTTTGCACGTAATACGGAATAATTCGAGAAATTGTGCGAGAAAAGGATTAATAATTATTGTCAGCCTTTAACGCTCTATCTACCGCGGTCAAATAACCGGTGAACGAATAAACAGTGGAATCTTGGGAAATGAAATAATTTCTAATTAAATATTTACTATATAGAAGAAACACAATTTTAAACGTAACTTTCATCCCATTAAGTTTCGAATCAGACCTTGAAATTTGATCGTGCGTTCATAGATCTTGACATAATTTTACTTTGAGATGTCAAGATAGGTACGCTCGCTGGTTTTACTTTTACTTTGGTTCGTTATATTCAGTACGCGCTTGTTTATAGCACGGAGTGTTTTTAAGACCTAATGACTCACACTGCAACGCTGATTCTCCCTCACACTCACGCACACTCGTGGCGTCATTACATATTTGTCACATACGTCAGTTCGACGCGTTACCGATTTACAGTCGACGTTGGACGCATATGTATTTCTTCACAGATCTCTTCAAGTACTTGTCCCATTCTCTCTGCCTGTCAACCGGATCGGGAATCTGACCAAGCGTGACTTTAACCGAGTATTAATATCGAGAGGGTGGAGAGAGATATTTGGCGTCTGGACGTTGTTATCGATAGTCTCTTCTTCGGTAAACACTTCTCCGGTTTACTCATGGCCGTCCAATTCTCTGCCGGCATTTCTAAACAAACGTCAACGGCATGGCTGACGTACGAGGTGACGAGGGTTGGATACGGTTCGATACAATGTTTCTCAGATTCCTCGGCTGGTTCCTCGTAAGTAGCCCGAAGGGCGGAGTATCACGCACCGATCGAGCACGACGGTCATATAACTAATCTCGTGGTGAAATATTGGATTGCGTTCGGCCACGTTTACGGTACAGGAAACTCGCGGGACACTCGACTTTCCGCTGCAGGACCAAGGAATTCCAGTTGGGCGTATCGAGAGACGTTTAGAGCGGGGATAGGTTGGAGCAAAAAATAGCGTTGCCTCGGATGGATATAAAAAGGAATATGCTAGAACCGCGCTGAAGGAACAGCGTCGAGGACCGAAATCTGGAAGGGTGTGGTCCGAGAGGTTTTAAAGAGGTCCGGCCGAGTGTAGAACTCTTGTAGAAATATGTATTTCCATCGTTTCGACCAGCGATTCTCAAATCGATTGCATCGAGAATTAAAATACACCTACATCAAGCATAATGACTGAAAATACTTGATTGATAGATCGGTTTGGGTTAGGTTAAGAGAAAAGAACGGCCAACAAAGTGTTGAACTCTTGTAGAAACATATATTTTCATCGATTCGATTAGCGATTCTCAAATCGATTGCATCGAGAATTAAAATCCACGTAAGTCAAGCATATATCAACGTCATGCTTTGGATTAGGTTAGGAGGAAAAAAAGTCCAATGAAGTGTAAAATTCTTGCAGAAATATGTATTTTCATCGATTCGACCAGCGATTCTCAAAATTCATTTGATCGAGAATTAAAATACAGGTAGATCGAGCACAATGACGCCATACTTGGTGGTAGATCGGTTTGCGTTAGATTAAGAGAAGTAGACCCAGTAAAGTGTAGAACTCTTGTAGAAATATATATTTTCGTCGATTTAAGCAGCGATTCTCAAATCCATTTGACAGAAAATTAAAATACAGGTACATCGAGCACAATGACGCCATACTTGGTAAATCGGTTTGGGTTAGGTTAAGAGAAAAGTAGTCCCATCAAAATGTAAAGCTCTTGTAAAAATATGTATTTCCATCGATTCAAGCAGAGATTCTCAAATCGATTGTATCGAGAATTAAACGTTCTTATAGGAACATACACGTGTGCTAAATAATTCGCATATCTCCTTTGTTGCACGTAAGTTTTACTCTCAGATATTAGGGTCTTACATATTCGCAGGTTTTACTTTTATACTCGGATTACTACGCTAAAGTACACACGTATACACACAGTGGAATATTTTTATAGGTTATGACACGTATAACTCGTACACTCCACGTCCATTCTCTCGTATGCACACTCATACCTCCAAACATGAATCGTCGATATGCTAGTTCGGGATATTACCGATTTACAGTTGACCGTATCCATTTTAGTTCACTGTCAGACGCTCTTGAATCACGAAAGTGTGAACGTCTGAATAACGGTGCTGGTCCATCGGATAAAAATCCGAGTACAGTTTACTGCTACGGTTCTCCGCTCTCCACCAAGGGTAATTCTAACGAGCGGAGCCTAAAATCTCGTGGATGGAACGGAAAACGCGTCCTCGCTTATTCGTAGCACTTTGCGGAGTTCGTGTCGTAAATTTTATTTTATCCGTGATCTAATCATTCGTCGCTAAATCGACCAGATTGATTGAGCTTTACTGCCGCTTTAACGAATATCGCGAAATTACAAGAAACGATTAGCCGCTCGGATTAATCAAGCGTTAATCGGACCGTGTTGGTGAAATTGCCGATTCCCGGCGTGTAAAATGTTTCCCGATTGCTGGATCTAACGGCACTGATTCTTCCGTGACTTTTTCCCCCATAAATCCGCCATTATCGCGAAAACGCTCTAGCCGAGCGTCGCCTAGCTAGCGAAGCTGCGTGTACCTCGTTATTAACGTATCGTTGCCAATATCGCGACTAGCTATTAGTATACAAATTATTACTTATTGCGCGCTACTCCACGATAGCCCCGCCGCTCATATAAACGTTTATTACTTACACCGAAGTCTGTAAAAAATGGCATATGAATTATTAAAACGCACTTGTACCGATTCAAGAGCTTCGTTTTATATTGCCGTAATATCAAGCTCTGTGAACGGGGAAATTTATATCACGGTGTTCAGCCTGCCTTTGCCTACACGAGACATATTTCCTATGCTCGTACAATGTAGCGAGGATTCGCCGTTATCGTGGCGATTATTCCTGCGAAATTCCGCCTTAAATCACTGTCTCCTGTCGAAATCTGCCAGGACGTTAATACTCATTCGTAAGCGTAAACGAAATTGATAGAAGGATGGGGAACGGCGCGCGAGGGGTCGAGGGAATATTTTAGGAATAATATGCTGCCATGATGTCACGCATCTGGGTGTTAAAAGTCGGCAATAAATTCGAACCGGCTTCAGGGATTAAGATATTTGTTCAAAATTGTATACTTTGTTACTGGGGGCGAAAAAAGGAGTAAAAAAAAAAACTGGAAAAAGGTAAAGTCGGAGAGAACCAGGCGACGTCTACCATTTTCGTTTCGGTCAGATGCATTTAACGAAGTCCAATCCTAATCCTGGCTGCTCCACCCTCGTTTGCTCGGCGTCTCCACCCTCTTGACCTTCCGTTAGCTTTTCCTTTTGGTCTCGCCCTTTCCTCTCTCTCTCTCTCTCTCTCTCTCTCTCTCTCTCTCAATCTGGTTGTGTTCTTCTTCAGTGCCTCTCAGCTGACTCGACGCCAGGGTTCGTTACACCCTGCGTAAGTAATCCCGCAAAGTAGAAGTTATTAACGTTTCGCGTTGCAACGTTTTTCGTGGTCGTTAAACGAGCCAAGATTGCAAGAGAGTATCGAGTGTATCAACCTTTCCGCTTAATGGCACTGTTTGACTTAAAATTCCTCGCCGATCGCGGGGAATACACGATATCTCATTCCCTTGACGTTCGTCTGCCATTCGAGTATTCTCAAGCGTCCATCGACTGTCACGCGTCGCAGTGTCCCAAGGACGAAAATCATAAGCCCTCGACGCATATTGAACGTAAGTCAGTGGAAAGGCTCGTTCCACCATCGCCGATGTTTCTGCCGGTTTTTTCGAAAAATTTCCACGGCTCGTTGGTAGGCAGCCAGAGAAGGCCAGTGTACACGCGCATTCCTCGATTTCATGCTGCGTGTGCTTTCTACGTTGCTTTCCAGGGGCTGACTTTCGACCAAATGATGTAAGATCTGCGAGCACGCGAAGCGATATTATCCAGCAGGATACATAATAATGTCCGGACGCAAGAGTTATTGCATCCACCTTTTTTTCCCAATGCACCAGTCCTTTTGTGTAGGGTTAGGGAATTTAAAAATTCATTGGTTTTTTCGTCTGCCAGTTCTGCTGGAAACCATCTCCGAGTGAAATAAATTCCTGCAATTTATCGCTCCGATTTGCAAATGCATCCCTTTCTTCTCTCCCATTTGCGAGCTTTATTTGCCAATTTTCGTTGAGAAGCGAGCCCTTGAATTAAACGGATTATTAAAAGTAGATGTGAAAAGTATTAAAATTATTTCTTTAGTAAAATATCGGCCATTACTTAACGCTAGAATTACCGATCTTTAATGGGCATCTACTATACGTAATAGGCATAGATAATAGTAATTACAGTGGTACGATAAAGATAAGTAAATATATTAATTACGATACCATCGTAATACGAGTTGACATTGGTTTCTTTTAGAAGCAGGTGTGTGTGTATAATAACTTCGGAAAGGAAAATTCTGAGACCAGTCTTTTCCACTGAATTGATAGTTCCAGCGTTGAATAATTATTCGCATAACACAACGTAACGACGTAATTGGATTTTTTCTCAATGCACCAGTTCCTTTATGTAAGAAAGTTGCAAATTCATTGCTTTCTTCTCGTCTGCGAATTCCTCTGGATAACATCTCCGTTGTACATTCGTGCAACTTATCTCTCTGATTTGCAAACGCATCCCTTCTTTTTCCCCCATTTGCTGGCTTTATTTGCCAATTTTCATGGAAGTACGAGCCTTTGAATTAGGTAAAGTAATTTTAAAAGTATAGGAAGCGTTATACGTACGTATATTGTTTTTAATACTACGTTTATTATTATTTAAATAATAATTTGCACGATACAACGTAGCGACGTAATTGGATTATAGCAAGATGGTTTATTCGTTGTATTAATATTCATCGGAATAAAATTAGCAGAAATGCAAGTGGGAAAAGGCGGAGGGAAAGATAGGTTTTTATCATTGAGAAAGATCGTAAATGTTTCGATGCAACATGGAGCGCATGGTTGCACATGTGAAGGTCAACTCGCGGAACCTTGCACTCGACTGCGGCTCTAGTAAGGCCCGTTAATAGAGCTCATTAATATGCTCGTAAAGTCCATTGATCGCTAACAAAGTTACACCGATTGCATTCTGCTATTAGGCGTAATAAAGATATCGTTAATAGGACGGACGAACGCGTAAATAAAACCGTGCATTCTTCGGCTGAATTTATTACTAGCGCGGAATCTAGTTGCCAATTGCCTTCCACGTCGCATTTACGAGGGTTGCTTATCTGCGAATTGGAAGGGTTGAACGGTGAGAGAATGCCAGAGTGGTGGATGAAGCTCTGCAAAAGCGCATCGATGTCTCGCGAGATTATCTTTATACGGTATGGTAATTAGCTGGCCGATGCGTTCGAATGTAGGAAAATACGTCGGATGAAAATTTGCAATTAACATTGGCGAAGTGACACTATGTGACGATCGACGTTTAATTATGGTATTTTTTAATTGGTTGTAAAGATAAGGCGAACGCGGTCATGCAATCGTTAGTCATTTACGAGCTGTCTGGACGAGAGATATCTATGCAAATTAATTCGAATCCTCGTGTGCCGTTTACTTTCACTCGTGTTCGTTTATTATTTCCTTTTTTTCCTCTCTCGCGTTGGTAACAACGTTTTTAATCATGCAAAGCATTAATAACTCTTCGTCGTCGCATATCTTTGCGTGAGATTATGGCATTCGTTACCGCGTATTGACGGTCAAAGCTGATAACGTCAGTGGCTTGGGTGCGGTAAAATGCAATAGAGAAGGGAGGATAGAAAAGGAGAGGAAAATTTTTCCTTCTCTCTCCTTCGTGTTTTTGAACGTATATCGCGTAGAGAAGCGATGTGATCGAAGAAAAACTTTAAAAAGTTTTTTAAATACGAATAATTTTCAATCGAAAAAAAAAAAAAAAAAGGAAAGAAAAAGAAGGAGAAATGCCAATGTTGAAATATAAATAAAGAGCGACATTTATTACTGGATTATGTTAGGTTAGGTTAGGTAATATGTATTCGTAATATATAGTACGAATGAAATATTGTTCAAGAACAACAATAACAAAAAATTCGCAAGGTAATTTGCGTCGTTCCGCGCCAATGGAGTATTAACAGGCTCAAGAGCGCTGCCAATGAGTGTGAGAATCGATCGCCACGTCGGTAATAAAGTGCACCTAGTGGATCCGAGTAAAAGCCGCTGGAAGTTACCGGCAGGGTCACTATGGTTTTCCGATTCCTTAGGTCCAACTGCTTGGCATATTCCCTTCGATCTATCTAAACATTGGATAGAAATACAATTAAACAATATTCACCGTAAAAAATAATTAAACAATTCCAAAATTTCCCATAACTCTCCCCGAAATAAATCTTTCAAATTTCTCCACACGTAACGCGATATCGAGACGAAAAACTGTACGAGAAAATTCTTTGTACATCGAAAATACTATTTCGTTTCACGTTTCTTCCATATTGCAACTCTCGCGTGATACCAAAATGAAAAATACACGATCCATATCGAAGTCGTATAACCATCGTAGAAACTAGAAAATCTTCGATTCTGCTCACGATGCAATTCATTCCCACCTTCTGTTGTTCTTACTCTCTTTCGCCCTCTTTTTCTCTCTCTCTCTCTCTCTCTCGCTTATGTGTCTTCGATCTATCTCGGAATTTCATCGAGAGTGCGCATGCGCGCTGATATGGTGTACCGATGAACAGAGTGACTGCGTGAGAGAGAGAGAGAGAGGAAAAAATCGAGCGGAACACCGCCATGATAGCTCGATTCATTTTCAAGCTTAGCCGAGACTCGAACCAACGAGTCGGTCGTTACCGTTAGCGGAATGGGCCCCGGGCAAACCATCTTATACGCTTCTCTCTACGACCTATTTCAATGATCGCCATACAGATGCCGCTGCGATAATTGTCGCTTTCGAGAAACGTCGTGCGAGCTTCGTGCAGTGAACGTATACAATAACAACGAACTTTAGGCATCCAAATGGCGAATTGGGATTAAACACATTGTACTAATAAGATTCGGAGAAGCTACTATCAGCGAATTCGAGTCACTATACCCAAATATACCGGAGATACGTAAGCCAACGAGATTAATTCTAGAAATTAGTTTACACTCGACTCGAGAAATCCGAATGGAATTCGAACGCCATGTAAGGTCACGTGACACTCGTGTACAGGAAAGAATAAGCGATATTCGCGTATATACAAAGTAACGAAATTATTTCCCACTCGATTCAGGTAATTTATTTAACGATATTTCGAATGTTCCAGGATAATTAAATGGTTTTATCGATTTCTGCTTATCACGAGGTCACGTATACGTGAGGTTTATCGACGTTTCGTGGGATATAGGTTAGGGATGGTGACTGTTAACTCTCGCCACGCGTTAAAACGCCACTCTTCGACTACTTCGCGCCACTCGTACATACATCAATGGAAATACTAGAATACCGTTTTAGGTGGTCGTAAAGCTATAAGCTTGCGGTCCAATAGCGGCCACCTGTTGGCACGAAACATTAACCCATTTACCACCTTCCCTCATAAAGGTAGATAACTACTACCCTTGAAACGTGCGCTGTTGCCTACGACTGCGACCTATTTCACATTTCGAATGGCTGCCGCGGTTGTCCGTCTTCGACTCGGGCATGACTTCCGCGTGTCTAATTCCACGCAGCGAGACATGTCCGTGCTCATCTGGACGCGCATCCACGCGTGATAAATCGTTAATAAACGAAGCAATTCCGCGTGACACATGCTAATCCGATAGTCGACATCGAGTGGTAATAGAGCTGCTCCCATCAGCGCGATGAAGACTGCGATCTTCGCGTAAATTACTTGGAGGAGGGGGGCGTGATACAGCTGGCATTAAAGAAACTAAAAAATTCGCCTGGACTTATAGCCGACACGCTAGCCACTCGCGTGCACGCTCGTATATTCCACTTTCGTTCGTTAACGTTCGCGTTTGCTCGTTTATTCTCGCCGATACCGGATCCGCTGTCGCAATTTTGCCGGCTATCCGTTGGAAATATAATAAACTCGATATCGATGGAATTAAAGGAAAAAGACCGGCGACGAAGGGAGAGAAAGGGAAAAAAGGAAGCACACCGAGAAGAAGGGAAAGAAGAAGTTAAAGGTAGACAGGGATCGAAATAAAGCACGAACAGGATATAACCCGGAGCCAGCCTTGGACCGTGATATCTCGAGTTATTTGTTCGATATCAGGCCCGCGGATTTTATTCTTTCGCTCGTGACATTACTCTAAATCATGTTTGCACCCGTATACTCGGACGAAGATGGAGACGACAGACGCCCCCGGGGTGGTGGTTCGCCGGATAGAGGATTACGCTGGTAGACTGGAGAAAAATCGGCGAGGCGGGTGTGTAGCAGCGGGATGTAGGAGAAAAATGAAGAAACGGGAGTGGAATGCACGAAGAGGACGAAGAACCGGAGGTGCACGGTGTATGTGCCTCGTGGACCCCTCTGACTAGCGTGGTCGCGGTGATCCTCGGCTCTATCCGCTAGCATCTGGCGCGGAACGAGTGGCCGCGAGTCCACTGCTGTATACCTATCGCGACGAGGACGAGGACGAGGACGACGCCGACGTCTTCGTAGCTAAAATGTATTTCTCGAATGGCACGAAGACTCGGTGGCATCGAACTCCGGAGAGGCGCGCCAAGGTGGTGGTAGGGGCGATATCGGTGGGACGGCCAAAGGAAGAAGGGGATCATGGAATCGGCGATGCCTGGTGGGGGTATGGGGAATGATTCGCTTGATTTTCAGACCGAGAGTGGATTTTCTGTTGGGGTATTCGTTTATTTTTGTCTGAGACCGTTTCGTTCTCTCTCGCGACCTTCCCTCCATCGGCTCGGCTGGCTCCGTCCTCGTCGTTCCAGCAACGTTTTTCTGCCCGAACAGTCCGAGTCTCGATGTTACCCCTTCCTCTCCATTGCTTCTTCTTCTTCTCTTTTCTTCTCCGTTGCGAGGCGTGCGCGGAGAGGCCAGGTTCGAGCAACCTAATTTATCGAGCAGATGGCTCGGCGAGCGCGCAGCATCGGAGAAAGGGGATAGGACCAGTCAGACACTCGAGCCACGTAGCATATAAAATGTAGATGTTCTTTGCCATCAGAGATATTGCTACATCATTGTATATCTCCGCGAGCTCGGCGCCGAGGAGCAGCCACGCCGTGGTGGTTCGTCGTTCGCTCTCGGTCAGACCCAATTAACGATAACCCCCGTCCTTCCCTCCGCGTCGCCTTTTTCCCATCGCGTTCCTTCTTTCCCTCCTAACGAATAACCCAGTCGCACTCGTCACCGTGGATATTTACGAGTTTGCTACCGTGAACGTAGTAAAAACGATCGCGTAATTTTCGACGCGGCCCGACACCCCCGTCCCAACGAGGGCAGGCGTCGGTTCCTCCGATACCGCTTTCGCTATAAATTTCGCCGCGTTTCCATCGTTTGCATCGAGTCCTTTTGCCACGGTTTCGTCGCGATTCGCTCGAGAGTCACCGCGGTTTAATCGTCCACCTCGGGTTAATTCCTAGCCTAAACGCGGTCAGAAATTTCGGCGCGGAAACGCGCCGTAAAAGGGGAGCAAGTAGGGGGAAAGGAGGACAGGGAAGAAGAAGAAGAAGCCCTTAGGTAGAGAATAAGACCCCCGGAGAAGAATATTCGAATAGTTTTTGAAATAAAGAGGGAGCGTGACTACCGGACGGAGCCACCCTCCGGCAATTTACAAGGCATTACTTTTACGACGGAAGGACAAAGTGTTTCTTCCGTGATAAGTGGTGCAATGGTCGGACAGACTGTGCTCGTCGTTAGGCTAGGTGGCGGCAGGGAGGAGGTAGGCGAAAGAGAGAAGAGTCTGCGGTTGGACGGTCTTCTAGTAGGGGTATATAGTGGCTCGTAAACCACGATCATTGCTTTATTACGTGCTCCCTGATGTGTACCCGCTAATTGTTAGGTGCGAACACATTTATAGGCAGGTCACTCGTTTATTTGTTTGGTCTCCGACCGGGGCAAACACACTGGCCATCGTGTTCTCCCGTTAATCGATTCTGACAATGACTTTTATTGCGACGTACCTTGGCGCCTAATCGAACGCGGATAACGATATCCCCGCGCGAGTCGCGCACTCTTCGAATCTTCTTTTCACGCGTTTTCCCACCGCCGAATTCCACGGACGAGTGTCTATAACTTTTCTACGCCACTCGTCGCCCCCGAGCCGGTGACGATGATTTTATCGCGCTCGTTGAAATTTCGATGCTTCCCCGGGCTGTTTCTCCCGGCGTTCCGTGTATACTGGTAGAGTACACGGCACCTGTTACAGTCTATAATCCAAGTTTTATGTTGCTGCTAACACTCAACCTTGGTCTTTAATTGGCCTTTAGATGCCCCATTAAACGTTAACCGTTTTATGGACATCGAGATGTTCCGAAAACTACTTGCCCGGAACGACTTCTTTCCGCGTTTTCATCGCCTCCGCGGCTTCTCTTCGTCATTTTTATTTCCCCCATTGCCTATCGGAATTTTGCATTTTCGATATATTACGCGCCGGTCGCGATCGTTTCCCGATAACAGCATGAAACCGAGGTATGGGGAGAGGAGAAATGGGAGGACGGATAAACGAACAGTCGGATCGACGGTACACGGTGTTCAATTTTAATTAAGAACTCGCTGTTCCGGCCAGGTATAACTTTCCACGGAAAACATTAACATAATGTTCGCCGTAGGAGGTTATGCCGTACGACTTACTTAATTAAGGTTCCAGCGTTTCAAACGATTCGCGCTGGATGGTCCATCTTCGCCAACCCTGTTTCGTCTTTGCATTTTCGCGTTGCAGCGAGCAATACGCTCGATCCGTACGACTTATTAATTACCATATTTAATTATCGTCTGGCAAACGCCGTTTCTAGCAGCAGGAAATTGACCTAGCAATATTTTCCTGGAAGATAACGAGAGAAACGTGTAATTCTCGATCGATCGCATCTCGTTGGTCCTTCTTTCTCTTTATTTTCACTGTCCCTCTGTCTGTAAAACGAGATTCGAGCAAACCTGCCGATGCTCGGCGTAAATTTGCGACAAGGTATCCGCCATTATGCGCATTTGCCGCGAGTTTCTCGTTTCCCTGCCATCTTACTCCGAATCCTGCCGGAGAGGCCGCCATAAATATGTATGAAAGGTGGCTGGATGCATTGAACTCTGTAATTTGTGACTTCGAGGGGACGGACCGTGCTCGGCTGTCTGGAAGCTATGAGAATTTTCAGCAAAAATCGCGCTCGCGCTAGGACGAATACTTAATACACCGAATAAGAACGCTCGGCGTAAACAACGACTCTGGAATCGGTGAATATGCAATACCGCGGGTTATTCCGAAACATATTGTTCTTCGTATTTTCGAGCGTTCGAAAATTGAATTGCTCGTAAAGTTTGAAAGTCGACGCATGTATAATTTAATCGGCTACCACCGGCGAGTGACTCGCGATATTGAACCGATCGAGGAGCAGGTACACACGCGGTTGGCATTCGTCGTCGGATGGTTTTGGAAACGTTTTCACCCCGCGTTAACCGGGTCACGGGTCACGGCTTCCGTGCTATAATTACCGGGGAAATTTAAATACTGGAGCGAGCACGAATTTCTGGACGATCGTGGAAAACGCTTGGTACCTCGAATTCGAAATCCCAACGTGGAAGACTCGATCACGCTGCCTCTTTCACCGCCTCTCGCAAAGTTTGCCGAAGAATTCGTAGCTTACGACGATTTTAGAAACCTAAAGACCTAAAGACGTTTAATCAACGATCGCAGCTGCATCTCGCGTTTGGACTAGTCGGAATCGAAAGACGCCCGGACCTCCCGGTAAAATCCTTTAATTAAATTTAATTAAATCTGTACAGTGTATTCTTTTTTACGCCGACGGCGTGCATGGCGGAAATATTCGGGGAATGGAGAGAAGAGGCTGCACCCGAGACACTCTGATGTTTATCGAAGCCGGTTCCCCCGAATCGCGACAGTCCATGCGAATGGTAATTCTCTTTATTCGATCGACCGTGGAAGGAGCAGCAGGACACGCGAGATATTCCAATATCCTCGCTCCACGCCGGCTAATGTAAAACGATTCTTCACTTTTCACCTGGGCCGCGCGAGAGGCAGAAATAACGTGGATGATCGTGGTGGAGGCAGTGGCCAAATTGGGGGAACGGGGAAGACGGTAATGGCGGGAGTGGAGCGGCTCACGACCCGTAGGAAAGGAAGAAAACGAAGAAGAAGATTGGAAAGAAGCGGATCGATCGAGCGGGAGGATCCGCGGATCCGGACTTTTTATTCGCCGGAGTACGCGGAATTGGCAGAGGGTAGGGGAAGGACGTTATCAGCGTGGGCAGTCGGATACCGACGCTTGGCCGTCATATTTCCTACCTGAATCCACCCACGGCCCGGAATCCGGCTTCGTTCCGTCAGTCTCTTTGGGAAAATATCGAACAAGCCGCTCATATACACTGCAGCCACGTACGAATTTTCGTATTTGGCTGAGATCACGTTTGGATAAAATGGCAGCTCGGATCCCCTGCTGACGCCGACATATAGCCCCGGCTTCTACGTGGTCTAGCCCGGCACACGGTTCCTATTCGAGCAGCTGGTCGTACACGTACACTCGCGAAACAACACGCGTACAAACGCACGGGGGAAGACGATACTACGTGGCTTACCTGAGGATATACGCTTTTCTTCGTTACCAAGACGTCACGTATGCCAGCGACGCGGGTGGAGGACACGCGATGGGTTTCCACGTCGAGTAGGAACTTTGTCGGGTGAAGGTAGATTATCTTCCCGGTTTTTAATTTCGAAATATCCGCGACAGATCGACGAGAGTCGACGAAGATGGTTCACAATGGCACCCGTTGGTCTGGCGATTTCTCGCTGCGATTAAATAATGCAGCGCTACCTGTCATACGGTAACCGAAGATCATTCCGCGGTTACGACTTTTTATTTTTTCGCCGCGCGTTAACGGTGGGAATGAGTCAGGGAATACAGGAAAGTATGCCGGAAGCGGAGGACTAAAGCGCGAGTTTGAAGCAGCTTTACGCGCAGAGGAAAAAATAGTATTTCGCGCAACCTGTATCCGCGCGAAATTGGCCCGTAAACAAGCTCGCTCGTCAAACTCGTGATGCGGATACGGTGAGAATGGCCAAAAGTCGTATCTTCCCTTCGTTCGGCGCGAAAAAGTCTCTGTTCGCCCGCTGAATTGGAGAATATTCGAAACGTGGCACGGATTTCTCTTTCAAGATCCTTCCTTCTGTCAGGGAACGACAGGTAAAATGAAGGGAAAGTTACTCGATGGCGATTTTATCTATATATATATGTTACCAAGAGTGATCTTTGGATATAAGTTTAGAAGGAATGACTTCATTTTTCACAAAAGATAAAACCTACTGCGACGTTGGACGCTGTGAAACGGTAGTCTTTCGTGGTATCCCGACGGAAAATGGAAGAAAATTTGTAAGTCCGAGGCGATAGACGTCGTCGGTGAATGGAAACGCCTCTTTCCAGCCAGCCAGTCGGAGGTCATATAAATAGATATACACGCATAGATATCGATGTTATGGGTCGGAGTAAAAGGAACTCGGGTTTTACGCCGCTGCCGCTAGCGTCGCTTCGAGTCCACGGAAAAATGCTACATTTACGGTCGTCGGAAACTCCGTATGCGACTAATTCGCCGTGAGATTTCCGATCTCGCGGATTTCCTCCAGCATCCGCGATCTTACGCAGCGAGTTTGTGACAGTCGGTGGTCGTATCTAGACGCAATGACGATTTCAATGGCGTCGAGAGAGCGCAGGAAAATGAAGAAACTCGACGGGTCTATTGTACCTCGACAGCCGATGAATAATCCTGGGATTAATTAGATTTTTATTTTATGGGACTGATATATTGATAATATTTTCTCTTTACGCGCGATCTTCGTCATTCGTTTATGGTTAACCGACTAATTGTCCTGGGTATCGACTGCCTGAGGATTGCTCAGTGGATTGAGAAATCTGTAGTCTTTTATGGACGAATAATGCTTTATTGTACACGTGGTCACACGATGAATCACTTCGCGATATTTAGAAGAGAGAGAGAACTAATGAGAAATTAACTGGTCACCGAGGCAATTAATTATAATACATATGATAGAGCTGTCGCGATTAGTGCAGTTATCCGACATCTACAAATAATATCTTCTCTCGTTATCTCTGACAAAGCTCCACATTTTCGATGACTCTTTCTTCAAGAAATGGAGGATTTATCGCTCTCGAGAGCTTCCGTGATACCTGTGTTCTTCTATGATGATCGGAGAAAGTGGTTTAGATGTCCGAGAGGTCTCTCTGAATACGATAGACACGTAGCAATATCTGGATCTGACAGAGTCTCCATCTCTGTCTAGCCAACCGATCATTTCGTTCCTCCTTCTCGGCGAGCCACCATGACTCGCAGCAGACAGTGCTGCACATTTCCCAGAAGATACCAGGCCAATTTCATATCTGCGGAGAAAAATGAAGAAAAGGAGTAAGACGAGAGACAGGGAGCGAGAGAGACGCGAAGGGAGAAAGGCAGTCGTGTATGGCTGTCCATTTTCCCGGCAGCCACGAAAGGGCGGAGACAGCGAGGGCCGAAGGGAAACGGCCATCGTGCATTCCAATCTCCACAAAGTACAAGATCCGAAAGATCTTTGGAGCAAACGTGACCTATACAGTTTGCTTCTCGTAAATTTGCCAGCTTCGTCAGGAATTCGTTGCTTTCCCTCGCTCCGCTTCTCCTTCCCTCGCCATCTGCGAAACGAAGACTCGCGTAAGCGTGGTACACTTCGTGCAAAATTGCTAGCGTAATTTCAAATATTTTACGTTAGTCGAATTTATATTTTAGGATGATTATACAATTATATTTTCCTCCTTGGCCGGATGTATTTATTTTTCGTTTCGTATCCGAGTCTTCGTATTTAGAACGCGAATTGACACTCGACCTCGAGAGACCCGTGGATGTCGAGGAAAATCGAAGAAAGAAGTTTCCGGTCATTTTTTGATGGAATTAAATGAACACGTATGGGTTTCAACACTTTGACTACCACGTTGGCTATATATGGCCAGCCTCGGTTTCTCATGTGACGTCACAGTGGTCATTGGTGACCGGAGAAATTGACAGTTAGTGCATTTTGAATATAACCTTTAATTGGAAGATACTTTGGAATAAAAAGTGCCCCATTGACGGTTAAAAATTTTTATTACAACATTAAAAAGATATTAGAACAAATCTTGCATCTAGCGGTGTAATTCCGTAGCGTCCTGAGAGAAACGTGATTTCAGCGTGGCAATCAAAGGGTTAACCCCGAAATAAATTGTTCCACTGCAATAAATTATCTATACTGCAATCTAAATAACCGTTCCCAAATTTTTCGTTAAAAATTCTGTACTTGGAATTATCGCTCTGGTTACTCGATTCCTTGATTTTTCTTTTAACATACGTGTTACGAATTCTTCCATGCTTCCCCTAATTTTATTCTTTTTAACCCTTTGCACTCGAGAGGTGACCTTCAGTCACCATTTCATCAAATTTGGAAGGTCGATATTAATTAATATATCAAATTTAATGTAAGGTAACAGTGTGCGAAGTATCGAAGTCAAATAATTCTACAATTCTATTATTATACAATTCTTTATTTACTGCTCAGGAAAGTATGGTCAGTTTTTTAGTAGGGAATCTTTGATTTTCTACTCTTCTCTACCCAAAAGTCGTCGAATGCAAAGGGTTAAACGTTGCAGTTTTATGAAATCAACGCTATCTTTGGTAAAATTTTACAAAGTTAAGAAATAGTATACAAGTAGGTAAATAACTTTGTAAAATTTTACCAAAGATAGCGTTGATTTCTCAATTTCTCTCAACTCTTTGCAGTCAAGAGGCAACTCTCAGTCACCATTTGTTTTAATGCTAAAACCTAAGTGTCGAATAAGAGACAATAATCATATCAAAAATAACTACAATTCTATTCGTTCGTTTTTCACGCAAACAGATACCTCTCATCTTTTATTTCAGTATAACAAGCATCAACGAGCTTATCAAAGCATAAGAAAAGCTTCGAGTTGCTTCGAATTTCATTGCATCGAGATCTTCGAGTGCAAAGGGTTAAATAGAAACAGGACCATTTACAAGACTCTTCGACCATTTTTTAATTATTCTCATGTCGCGATATGGGAGATGCTAATCGGTCCTATCTACCCCTTTCGTACATTCGTTATAGTCGTTCGTGCAGTTTGGTTCAACAATAATCTCTTTCATTCCTAACATTTTTATCAAAGACTATCGTACTGGTATCACGAATCAAGGAAATCATGCAAATTTCCCTGTAATATTTCCATATTTGTATCGCAGTTTGACAAAAATTCAAGCAAAAACCTGAATCTACATAGTCGTCTCTTAGAAACTCACAATGGAAAAACATAAATTTATGGTTCGGGCATTAAGTATTAACCCTTCGCGCTCGACGATTCTTTTGGCTAAAGAAGGGTACGAGTTGAAAAATTTTGTGCTATTAAGCTGATGATATTTTTAGAACAGTAAATAAGAAATCGAATAATAATTAACACGTAGAATTATTTAATTTCGATACCTCGCACACTATTAGATTATTTTAAATTTGATCTATTAATTAATATCGAGCTTCGAAATCTTATCAAACGGCGACTGAAGGGCACCTCTCAAGTGCAAAGTGTTAAAAAGAATAAAATAAGGGAAAGTATGGAAGAATTCGTAGCACGTATGTTAAAAGAAAAATCAAGGAATCGAGTAACCAGAGCGATACTTCCGAATGCAGAATTTTTAACGAAAAATTTGGAAAGGGTTATTTAGGTTGCAGTATAGTTAATTTATTGCAAAGGAACAATTTAGAGAATCGTATATTTTTTTCCTTTCATTAGTTATTTAAAAGAATGCGTTACTTATGTAAAGAGTAACGTAAAGTTCACGAGAATCGATTAGCGATAATCGTCGAGCGAGCTAATATCGGACAAGGAGAAATTGAAAACAAGTCGCGATGTAAATTGACATTCTCGTATCTCGGGCTTAGGGAACCAATCGTAAACGTCGCTGCCTTTAATGGCGTCGCGTTGCGTCTGTTAACGCATTCAGCCACAGAGCGAAACGCGTTTAATTGAATTTCCTTCGATAAGACGTTCCTTCTCCCAACGTGGAATTAATCATCGCGATCATTGTCCCGGGAAAAAACGATGTCGCGTATTATCAGCTCGTAAACGCGCGTCGTTATCGCGACAATTGCATCGAATATTCATTCCACTCTCGCGATATCGCACGTACACGAACTTCACTCGCAAAAGTGCTTCTCTTTTTTTAAAATAAATATCGAAAATCTTAAGGGAGCAACTAAATTCTCGAATTTTTATTCCGTTATTAATAAACAGAAAGAAATGAAAATAGTACGTAAATGAAATAGAAAATGGCTACCGAATATTCCACGAATCGGTTATCGCTCTTTCTTTTCGATTAATTTTCATGACACATTTTACGTTCTCCTTGGATGGCGATGTAATGATTTTCTTATCTGGAATGGAAGCCATTGGGTTTTCTGTAACACGGTGTGCATGGCGACAATGTTGCGCAACAGTTTGGACACATTTTCTCCGCGAGTCTAAGAAAAACCGGCGTTCGATAAGGTAATGCAAAGATCTCGAACCATTAGTAGTCGGTAATAAAGCTTGCGAGCATAATGGCGGCCGTGGCTATACGTAGGCAAAGGAATCGTTACTCGACACGAAAGATCTATGCTGTTGATATCAAACATGACGTTGTTCTAAAAATATCATCAGCTTAATAGCACAAAATTTTTCAACTCGTACCCTTCTTTAGCCAAAGGAATCGTTACTCGACACGAAAGATCTATGCTGTTGATATCAAACATGACGATATTCGCAAAATAAATTAGAAACGTTAAGAAATTTTAAAAACGTTCAGAAATTTATCCTGTCATTATTTAACGCAAACCATAAACCCCATAAACGCGGCACTCTATGGATAGTTTCATTACTCCGGGTACTCTCCCTTTCCACTCTCGAAAATTCAATTCTCGATCACTATACTCGACTGGTAGAACCGTGGAATCGGTAATCGCCAAATTTCCGCGATTAATAAAATAATATTAATAAAATTGCGAATTTATATAATTTCTCAGAATAGGATAATCGCGCGATTCTTCGAAAGCACCATAAACGTTCTCGCATCCTCTAAAGCAATTGCCGAGTTGTTGAAAGTTCAAGAAAAACGACTTCTGTACAATTAAAAGAATTCCTGGAACCACTCGCACGTACTCGCGATTTCTCGCGAACTCGACACTTGTACCCGGGCGTGCCGCGATATACAAAGAAATGGATTTAAAAAGTTAGGAAGTTTGATCGCGCGGATCGCGTTCCGGGCACGAGCACCACTCGGGAAAAACTTGGCGAAACTAGTTTGCAGGACTTTGCTCGGAAATCCTTCCGGTAGCCGTGCGCGGGAGCAGAGGTTAGGGAAAAAATATAGGAGGGAATAAAGAGGAGAGAGCGAGGGTTAGCGACCTAACGGGATCAATTTTCGAATAGCCGACAGGTATCTATAACTTTCTCTCGGTGAGCAGAAAGGATTGCTTCTTCCATCGAAGCTGAGACGTTTGCCGGGTCAGGTACTCCTCGCGTGAAAGGGTTACAGCGTGTTTTTTACCCCGATTTTCTCTGGTTTCCGGCAAACCCGCGGTCAGTGGCACCCTTCGATCCGCTTTGGGTGTCGATTTTTTTTGGTCAACCGGGAGAAAAAAATATTTTCCTGGTCATAAATCCTGGTCCGCGATGCCCATTCTTGTCTTCCGCCTGCTCCAAACTCGCAGACTGTGAATTTACGATTAAAAATGGCCGAAACATGCTCGCTCTTTGGACACGTGTTTCCCTCGCACGGAGAGAAACGCGCGAATCGCGAATCTCGGCTGTGAAAAATAAATTCTTACATAACAGGGGCTCACGGGCACAGGCATGCACGTTATCTCGACACTGATGCCTCTTCGTCTTGTCCTTTACAGGCGCGCAACTCCGCGTTTTCATCTTCCAATGTGGCAAATTGTCCGTGGCTAGGAAGAACGGCTACGACCACACGAGGCTTATTTATCCCGCGAATATCGCGGACCAGAGGACGTAATACCCGATCCTACGTAAAACGCGCTGCGGCGAATAGCGAAGCGTCCGAACATTTCGTGGCTCGAGCTATCGACCTATCCAGAGGCCGGACTCTTTCATTCCGTTTTACACATTCCTTTTGATCCTCGGGTAATACGTTCCCTTTTTTCCCCCGCCGTTCTATTATCTCGAGATGGCAGCACCGTGTGTCTATACGTCGCGGCTAATTCGGGGTCCCCGGATTTCTCGCCGCCATCTTTATGCCCTCGACATTGTGGCCTCTTCTCTTCTACCTGTCGCTATATCTCCTGCTATCCCGAATAAAAATTATTTCTCGGCTCTACTCCACCGGATCAAATTCCGGAATGCTTTTGTAACATCCACGATTGGATTAGGCACGAGGTTTATAATTTTTGACGTAAATTCCGATGGAATTTCCTCGAGTCGGGGACACCCGGGGGGGAAAGCGCGGAGTCAGCGTGGTAATTCGTGGAGAAGAATTAAGGCTAATTCGAGATGGAGAGAACAGTGAGTATCGGCGGGCTGGCACGGGGAGAGGAGCGGGGTAGGAAACGCGGTGATTCCGTGTAATTAAATTATTCGTCGTGGCTCGCGTTAAATTATCCCGTGGAGATTTCATTCGAGACGCACGACTGCCCGCGTTTCTGGGATCCGGGATAAAAGTTTCGCTTGCGATTAAACAATGTACGTTTATCCGCTCTTGTTAAGAATCCCTCGTTTTGGGCTGTCGCGTCCGATTGAATGGATCTGAATCCAGGATTTTTAAATAAATCGATACGTTCGTCTTCGATTCGTTTTCATTTTTCGGCTAAAATTAGATTACTCCATCTCTCATCCAGGGTGTGGAGATGACCTGTTGGTTCCTGCAATTTGACAGACAGGGGGGTAAGAGGATTAGTCCGGCACTCCGTCCATTTTCTATGGAAATCTCGTTTAGGTAAAAAAGTTAGTCTCTGGACTCTGTTTTTAACACCGATGAAACATCGCTATAGCTAATATAGGTAATTGTATACCTAAGTATACAAGTCCCTGACCTATTGTACTCAAAGAAAATTGTATCTAAGTATAAATTCCCAAACAAAAAGTTAGAAAAATGTATTTAAACGATAGATTTATCTGCCTGATTAATATTCATCGTACAATTAGTTATACGACCAGCCCAGTTTCCATTGAAAATTTATGACGAGTCAGATTCGCCATTATATTATTATCCAAGCGATTAGCATATCACCTTGTCAAACGATACGAAACTGTTCACTTCTCCCAGCTCGATAAATTTCACCTAACCAGCGGGTTCTTTATCACCCGATACATTCTCAAGTGTAACCTATCCGCAACGAAAACGCGGTAAAAATGGCGACAGCGTAAGTCCACACTCGATGAAGCAGCCAGGGCACCGCGTCGTTTCTCCCCGACATATTCCTATCTCGGATTAATAAATAATCCTGAGTCCTGAGAAGGGAACTTCTCTACCCCGTGACTGCGTTGGAAGAAAAATAGCAGAGCTACATTTTCCGAATCGAACGGCCAATGTCTCGCTTACGAGAAAGAAAAACGCGACGTTATCGAGTCAATAAGCAAACGTTTGCCCCCTGCGTGTACAGGCAGACATTGGTCGGCTCGTAAAATCGGTAAAAGGTGGTTGACGAAAAAGGAAGCGGAAAGAAGGAAGGGAAAAAGCAGGCAGAGAGATACGAGGCGCGAAACACGGCGATACGAGAGAACGCGTTGCAACGAAGTACCGTAGGAGAAATTTCAGGATGATAAATGGCGGCAACAAGGTGGAAAGCGGAGAACACAACGGCGCAGCATTGCTAGAGTACAGGATCGATATAGCACCGGTGGATTCTCTCTCATCGTGGCTCGTGCACGTGTCGTTGTAGCCACGAATCGCCGGGCTGAATTTCGAATTTATAAATTTTACACGCGCGATACCCGACGCGGCCGCTTGATTACGCCAATTTACTTTCATGCAGTCGCTGCAGACCCGTACCCATGAAATCCCCCGCTTCTATACAAGGTGTCCCGCTATACGAAGCTTTTCCCTCCACTCGAGATCGCTCTTGCACTGCGTTAAATATTTGGAAAACGACGTTCCTCCGATTCCCGGGAAGAAGTAATCGCGCGTTCGCTTACTTAACCCGGTTCCCAGGAGTAAGTGCCTTCTGTGTCAATAATTCCTCGGAGAAACCACTTCTCGCAGCTGCGCGAGGATTTTCCTCTCGACTTTCAGATTAACTCGGCCGTCGCGCAACGCGAGTGAGAAAAAGCGAGCGTAAAGTCGACTTTTTCTCATGCTCGGCGAGTCCTCGTGCTCCATTGATCCACGAACTAACCGACCTGGCCATTACTCTCGCGACACCGGGTAGGAAAAGCCGACCCGAGGCATGCGCCGCGATGCAGCAGTGTTTCGTCCTGCGGAAGCGCGCGCGCGTGCATAACGCGGTCGTTTTCACGCGTGGAAAATTCGCGTCACCGGTGCGAGAGAATGCACGGGAGGCAGGAAAGTTGCGTGGAACAACGCCGCTGTTACTTTGACGGCGTGCGAAAAACAACGAGGATGACACGCCGCATCCCTCCGCGGAATTACGAAAGTTGCCGGTGTAATTCCGGCTCCCTTCGCGCGGTTTATCTCGTTGCCTTTATCTACGCTAGCTGCTGCCAGATTTTCCTCCACGAAAACATTGTCCGTACACGCAAGGACAGCTATCTCGACGTCGTCCTCGTGCTCTTTCGTCGATTCCGGCGGGTCGGGATCGAGCAGCGTGGTTGTTAAAAAATTTTATTCTCCTGGAAGGACATGTCCGTTAAGATAGCGAGAGGCGGTGATTTTACGCTTCGACCGAGCCTTCCATTTACATCGAACGCGCGCGCATTAATTCGCGCTTTCGGCCTTGGCGCGAACGCGCACTGTCAAGGCAGCAATCGTAATGAAATGCAACGATTTTTTCCCATCGGCCGCCAACTCCGTCGCTCGATACCATCTTTACGTCCATGAATCGCACGAACGTGCGTGCAAATCCGTTTTCCATTATACCGGTGGAGAGAACGAGGCGCGTACGCGCTTACGCGCGCGCGTTTATCCGCTGAAAGGTGTAATCTTGATTCAGCCTATTCGCTTTCGCCTATTCGCGCATGAATGTTTCATGCGATTCGGCCGCCGTGCACGGTGCCCCCTCTTCGTTCCCGCGCCGAGTTTGATTAGCCGATAAGGAACGATTAATTAACGGGGAAAAAGGCGAACCTTCGAGTCATTGGACTGAAGCGCGAAGTGGTCGTGGACGTAACAAAGAAACGTCAACTAGGAAAAATAGGCGTACGAGCTATGGGGTCGTCGTTTTGGAACGAAATAGAGGGGTTGAAGAGGGGCAGAGGCAAGATGATCTTCATAAACCGCGGGTATCGATAAAAGGAAAAGGGAGATCGAAGTGTGGCTGCGCGATGAACATATACGAATGGGAAAGAGAGAGAGAGAGAGAGAGGGAGCAACAGCTCGAAAAAAAACATGGCGGCGGGCGATGCGGGCAAACGATGGCTGCCGGCTAGCTTTTCCGTGCTTCCAGCCGACCCTGCACTCGACCCATTGATATTCCCCCACTCGGCCTGACATTCGGCTCTCTTGGCCCGGATAGCCGGCTTAAGGGCGGGTTGCAGGTGAAGAGCGGCCACGGGAGGGGTCTTGGGAGGCAATTGGTCTGCTCGGATGATGCATCTTACCTATGACCGTTTTTCTCGGTCGAAGCAACGAGGATCTTGGGGCTCGTGGTTCGACCTGTAAACACTAGAAACCCATCTCTCGCTCCGTACACTTGCCTCGAGCCAAACGAAAAGCCGGAATGCGTTTCTCGTAAAGCGAACAGGAGGAAACGGCATCCTTCATGCATCCAGCAGCTTCCACCGTTCCGGACGGCAGCGACTCGACACGGACTGGTAGGTCCGTGTACATATGCACACGGGAGCCAGGTTTTTCGAGCTTTCCGCGCTTTTATGCGGCCTGCATGGTCGGGTTACGTGATTCCGCAGCGACGATGACGGCGATGCTTTTCGAAGCTGCCTGGCGCAGACACCGTGAAAGCGGAATTAACGAGCACGCGTGGCAGGGATGCGAGAATATTTTTAATAAGTCGAAGTTCGGGTCGTTTCGTCGTTGACGCCGCACCACGGATGAACTTAACTCCTCGCTGGCTTTCTCGCCGCGTCGGAGGACCCTGTTTTCGCCTTATTAAAATCCCCGGGGCCGAACTTACAGTTCAACCCGTATATTAAAAACTTGCAACCTCCTCGCTGCCGACTCTCTCCGCTCACCTCGTCCTATCGCCTCTCATGGTGTCTTTTATTTCGTCCTCCGATGCTCGTTCTCTACCATTGACCTATGACGGCTCGATGCCTAGCCAACTCGGGAGTTTCGAGCAAAGTTTCGGCCGGAGGCCGTGGAAATGTAACAAATTCCACGGAAGAAGGATTACCCTTGGCGGATTAGGAGCTTTTTATCCGCGTTTAAATATGCAGCTTCCGCGCAGCGCATCCCTCTGTCGGCGCATTTACATCTATTTTGCATTCGGCGGATTCGCCTACGCTTCTGGCTACGTTTCCTGGCGCGCACGGAAATTTCCTGCTTAGATATTGCGGCCGTGCCCGTTGCACGGGGCGGATTCCAGCGGCGCTCGTTGCTCGCCTCGCTTCCCCTGGCCGTTTCTGCGCCACCCCGCCGGCAACTTCTCCAGCAGTAAAGCGGCTCGCGCACTTTCGTGGGGTGCATAAAGCGAAACGGCGAAGAAGGTAAAAGAATTGCCGATATATGTGTTACTATGTTCGGTACGTCTGCGCCGGCTAAATACGCCGGCCGGCCGACTTGCATATCAAACCGATACCGCCGCTCTGCCAACCGTTCCAGGCCCACCTTCCGCTCCGGTATCGAACGACCGAATGAAAATAAATTCGTCCAGGCCTCCACTTACCTCGAGAACCGTCTCTTCCTTTTCCCTCCGCCTTTCCTCGCCAATTCCGGTAATTACTCCGGAAGGAAACAGCCGGATGTCGCCATTTTCTCCTCTCCTCTTCCACCCCTTTACCGCGTATACGGTACCCGTTATTATAGTACTCGTTCGAGAGAAGCGAGGAAGAAAAATTGTAGCGTTTCTCTTCCCTTTTAGGATCTTTTGGGATCCATGGAATCTGGATCTCGCGGGTACTCGAATTCAGGTATCGATCCGAAGGCGAAACGATCGGTCGTACCGGTCGTTTCTCCACCAGGAACTTAATGACGCGAGGCGGGCCCAGGTATTTCGCCGCCGTGTTCTAGTTTCTTCTCTCCAGGCCGCCTACCTGCGAATGAGCCTCGCCACCTCGACTCCACTCGATAAGTCGGGAATAAAAGAAATCTCGGTTTCGCGTTTCGAATGAACTCGTTAGCAACGCTGTTGCTTCGTTGCGAGCTGGACCAAAACGATCGATCCGTGTTCCCTCTCCGCTTTAACGAGCCGACACGGTACCGAGTCGCTGCTCGTTCCTCGGTTTTCTCGATGGCCGCTTTCCCGGCGTGGGCGAGCGTGCTTTTTGCCTCAAGCTTGCTCGGCTTCATACGTATTTTACGCGGCTTACCGACGTTAAATTACGCCGCTGCTCGTTAAGGACTCGCGTTACGCGCTTTCTCTCGCGAACTCGCGCCGATGATCGCGGCTGTTCGCTTCGCGGAGCTTTCGAAGATCGCCGATCGGGGATAAACGTTTGGCTGGGAGACACGTGACGCATCCGCGAATTAAATGGCCCGTGTAATTACTCGGAGATAAAATTTATTTATACGATTTTTCCGCTATCTTCCGTCATTCGCGAGTCTAGCAATTAACTAGGCCCCGTGGACGTTTATCATTCGCCGTTCGTTATCTAGCTAGGAAACACGCTATCGTGACCCACGTAATTGCAAGGAAAATAAGAAATAAAGTCCGCCGCTACGTAACCACGATATTATCTCCCGCCTCTGAATATAAACACAGACGACGATGCGATAATGATACTCCAGCGAGCGATGCTCCAACCATCTACTCCTCCAATTCCCAACGAAACTCCGATCCACGACCCGCGCCTCGACTCGACACACTGACACTCTTACCGATTTCCCGCTTTCCCCGCGTTTTCCGCCCAAATTTCCCCCTCCACCGCCGCGTACGTCTGCCTCGATCCAGGGGAAATCGAAATTCTTCCTCGACACCTGGGCAAACTGGTAGTTCTCGGAATCGGGCCTCCAAGGTTAACGAAAGGGCGCGTCGCTCGTGCAACGACGACCAGCACGCGTACTAAATATTCATGGTGTGTATGGCGTGGCTGAATGGGTGGGTATAACGCGGTTTGGTAACACTAGGCGGCGACAGAGTAGGGATGGAAAAAGTGGCAATGTCGCCATGCTGAATCAGAGTAATGAACCGATGAACGCGTGCGCGTCGTAGGCCTATGCGATATCCCGATGTATCGAGTTGGCGAGCATCGATCGGGATGCTTAGTATTCGACCCTGTTGCTTTTCCCGCGCCGATTTTCGAGCACACGTTTCTCGTTCGAATCCACCGATCGTTCGAATTTATTCGTTTTACTCGAGCAAAGATGAGCTTCCGGTACAGAGAGCATAGCGAGACGATCTTAACACGTTGCGTACGGGTGACGAGATATCTCGTCTTTAGCAAGTCGAACTTTGTGGCTGGACGATGAGATATCTCGTTTTCAGGTTTCTTCGACTCAATAGATGATTTAAAGGATTAACGCTTTGCACTCGACGACTTTTTCGTTACAGAAAAATAGTAATTTGAAGACTTTGTGCCTCACAGTCGACGATATTTTTAAAATGGTAAATGAGAAATCATATGCAAATTAAGACGTAGAATTATTTTTCTTCGACATTCTACACATCGTTAGGTAATTTTAAATTTGATATATTAATTAACGTCGATCTTTAGAATCTGATTAAATGGTGACTGATAGTCATTTCTCGAGTGCAAAGGGTTGACCCATTGCACTCAACGATTTTTTGGCTAAGAAAGAGTAGAAATTCAAAGATTCTCTGCTAAAAACTGCCAATACTTTTTTGAGCAGTAAATAAAGAATTGTATAATAATAGAATTGTATAATTATTTGATTTCGATCTTGCAAATTTTATGAAATGGTGACTGAAGCTCCCCTCTCGATTGCAAAGGGTTAAAAGTAGATTTTGTCGTTACATTACCAGGGTACGAAGTCTCGCGAATTCTTATTCTAGTACCTTATGCGAGTATAATACCAAATGCGAATGAGAAAAGTGCATATATGCATTATTGGGATAAAAGGAAATAACTATCGTTATTTTATAATTATCTTTATTCTATCCTAAGGAAGTTATATCTTAACACTAGAACTACCGACCCAGTCAAAATGACTGCTCCCAAAATTTTCCTTCTTGCAATCACCGAACACATACACCTGCTTTAAGAATAAAATTAGTATCAACTCGTATTAAGAAAGCACTGTAATCGATATATTCACTGATATTCATCGTGCCGCTAAAATTACTATAACCTGTGCACGTTATAGTTAGGTACCCATTAAAGATCGGTGGTTCTAGTGTTAAGTATTTTGACTATTCACGTAGAGAGTCAAAATTAGAATAAAGAAAAAGGGTATGCGATTGCAGCTCATCTTGGTCCCCTAAATTTTATCTAACTTGTGAAATAAACACTTCACGCGTTCCCGGAACCTCTTCGACGTATATTTTAAAGATATATCTATTTCTCCCGAGAATTTGATTTTTGTACATACGTTAAGACGTATCCTATTTTCAACATGCATCGTATAAATTGTTTCTGTATCGCTCAAAAAACTGTGGGCCCTGGAAGCGCGTTGAGCGAGCAAAGTGTACGCAATGCGTTAACCAGGTAGTTACCAGGTCGTTCGAGTCGTAATTCGAATCGAGGATCGGATAGAATCCCGTTGAGGGGGGGAAGGGAGAAAATTCGTATTCCTTTGCCAACTCGTACACGAGTAACTTCGTCGCAACGTCACAACGTTCACATTTATACGAGATCGTACGAGGTCCACGTATTTGGCGTGAAAAGAAATAACAACGTGACGGCCGAAGAATGTCGCTCGCTGGCCGCAGGTAATCGTACGGAAAGCAGGGTTCACGAATGACGACAGGCTTCTTGTTGATCACGATCTCAAATACTTTGTTGCCGAGTGGGGAGTCCTGATAGCATGGGGAAGGACCGTGGTAGTATCCAGTCAAATCTTATAGAAAAGGTGCACTGTCTGGCTCGGCCCTGTGGTCTTTCGACAATTCGCTTTTATCCTACGAATATTTTTTTCCGAAATTTTCACGATTTGTCGAAGCTCGGTGTAATATTACATTTGGTGTAATTCGAAGAATATTCCTGTCAATAAGTGAGTTTAAATTATTTTCCTTTCTTCGTGATAAGATCTACGAGTCGGTATTTTCGTTTTTGGCTGAAAGTTGTAATACTAACGTTTCATTTTTCTGCTGTATGTTTCAGATGAGCGCGACAGCGACGTTGGCAGCGAAGATTCGGCGGCTCAGCATCCAATGGGTAAGTCCTCGAATCGATATTAATCAGACAAAGTGGACACAATGGAGCTTCGTTATATTCAAAACCAGATACCCACGTCTCGCGTAAAAGGTTTCTCTGCGGAAAGAGACACTTGGCAAGACCAAGTGTATTCCAATCTTGTCTAAGATCCCCCAAAATTTTCCGAATTAACTCGCGACCTTCCACCGAACGAAGAATCACAAGAATACCGAGAAATAATTCCAAATAATACCAAGCACGTAAGAAAGCATCGGCGTATCGACCGAACGCGGTTTCCTACATTGTCTCCACTACCAAAGCTTACCGCCCGGTGACGCTAAAATTTCTCGAGGTTTCCTCCCGCGAGGAACTTTCCTCGGGGTCTGGAGTTTCGATTACCCCCGATATTTTCGAGGGAAAATATTCGAGTTATCGAAGAACGAAAGTAAGACGTTGAAGTTGGCGCAACGTCGACGTCGGAATTTCGAGCGTTCGCGAGGCGGGGTGCAATCTGGAAAATTGCGAATGCAAATGCAGCTGCGCGGGGGATGAGAAGGTTACGTAACGAGAGAGAAAAACGGGGAGAGGAGAGGAGGAGAGTGGGTGGAATTAACGGGGTTGGTTATCAGCCCTGGCACGAAGGCGTTCGGCTACTCTCGGTACGGTCTCATCGAGGAACAATCGAGAGGAAGGAAGCGGGCTATCTTCGTGGAACAGATAGGTCAAGAAGTTGGAGGGCGGGGCGGGACGGGGGTGGCGTGCTCGCGCGCGCGGAAGACCGGTCCCGGGGGCTGGTGAATCGCCGGCTTTCTATGTAGATCACCGTGGAAGCGAGGCAGAGAGAATCGCGGTATCTGTGCGAAGCATCGCTCTGAAAATATTCTTGGCGAAATAGCTTTTCAGAAATTGCTTTACGGCATAGAAATAATCGCCCGTCGGGATCTGCTCGCGAGCGATCGGCGGGGGTCGAACGAAACACGGAGCGGGTAAAAAATTTCCCGTGTATAATAATCGCGAATGCGACGGTGCAGAGACGCGGAAGACACGCGAAAGGATTTCATTACCTCCGCCCCGATGTAGGAGCGCGCGGCCATTTTCGAAGCTGCGCGTTTAATTAAACTAAAAGCGGAAACGGTTGTTCCGTTTGAGCTTTCGGCCTGGCGAACGCGTTTGTTTAGGAAGTAAATTGGACATGCTTCTTCCTTCTCGCGTATTCCGTGGCATACAGTCGTCTGCCATCGATGACAGCTCCGCCCGATATCCAATTTGGATGGATACACAGTTGCCTGGAAAGGTCACGTATCCCGGACGACGACGCCGCCGCTGCGTATTACCCGGAATAAAATTTGATGGAGCTACGGTAAAGGACTGCGGAATTTTCGAATATGACGAATGGACCGACGCGATGGCCCCGTGTAATCTTTAGTCCCTTGTTTTACGAACCGGTCGTTCGCCCTGTCGCGCGATTCCTCGACTTCCGAACTACGCCCCAGTTGTAACGCGGCAATTACCAAGAAGAAGCGACATTTACCTCTCATTCGCTGCTCCGATAGTATAGTATCCCCTGTTCGCGTCGGATACCGAAACCGATCCTCCGGGTACCCCGTCTGTTTAACCCGCTGGTTACTCCATCTCGAAATATCATCCGTCGCGAGGGCTCGCCTATTCGTAAATTTACTTTCCATCCCGACGAAGAGCGCGATTGGCGCAGGAGGCTGGCAAAATTCAGCGCTGCTCGCGATGCGATGCATTCCTCGATGGACGTGTTTCCAAGTGGAGAACCGCATCGGCGTTCCTATCACGTAAGTCAACAAGGAGCAACGGGGAGAGAGGGTGTCGTCGGGACTGGGATTCGCTTACACGATCCGAGCGTGTACACGGACGTATCGCGATCGGGGAAAGGAAGAAAAAGGAAGAGAAAAAGAGGAATAAGGTGGACGTGGTTTGGCGAAGAAGGGAAAAGAAATTCACACGGCGCGACGTGGCCGGTCGCCAATACGAAATGACATGGCGGATGCATTGGGCAGCGTGTCGAAATTGCAGGAGCGCCGCTTCCGCTGGCCGGAGGAGCAGAGAGGTTGGGCTGGGTTTCTCTCCCGACAAAGAGCACGGATACACCCTGTGCACGTCGGTACAGAGGGGTTTCGCATTGATCGGCGGCCAGGAGAACAGCCTTGCTCTGATTGGCTATCCCAGACCGCGCGTCCTTGTCGCATCGACGGCTTTCCTCCAAGGTGGAACGAGGAGGACCTCACTTCCGAGCCGTCTAGCTGGCTTCCGCTGGTTGAAGAGCAACCACGAGCCCGGCCAAAACGGACGATCGACGAGGAGGGAGTTACTCCTCGGGTCGGACAAGGACGGTAGACCGGGTCGCCGGTGTGCGCGAGAGAGACGGCGGATCGGAACGTCTAAGCGAGAGAGACAAGGACGGACAGGTAGACTGACTGCGAGACGAGAGGGACGTATAGTAAACAAAATGGAAAATCGGTGGATCGAATCGGTGCGTAGGTCGCGTGAGATGGGTCAGAGATGGAATTACCTTTGGCAAATGAGAGAGACGGAGAAGTTGGAATGGCATTTTACTTATACTCGGAATCCACCCCTTAACCCGCCCAATCACCTCTGCCCACCGAGTACTCCACCTCTGGCTTTCACCGGAGTTTTTCTCCTCTCTTTCTCCCCTTTTTTCACCTTTTCTCCTCGCTGTATCGAGTGTATCGGAGGGATAACGGAGATCGGGTTGACGGTATAAAAATACACTCGTCGATCAGTCCCAGTGGGTCACTCGATGAGTACGCAGACGCGTTATCGCGACGTCCCGATGATCCACGGGGTACACCGGTTTCGTGGAAAACGCGACGAGTCGTGGGGAAAAGGAAAGCGGAGGAGTCGAAGGGAGAAGGTATCGGTGAAAGCAGAAAATGGTTTCTTATCTAAGCTGCTGAAGCAACGTTTGGCCTGTTTTTCGGGCGAGACGGCGCGAAGAGGATTCCCTCGAGAGAAGGTTTTCGAAAGAACGTTTAAACCTCTCGTCGTCACTCGGTGAACAGATTTTACGCGACAGCTTTCTCTGGCTGGTTTGTCGAGAATTCTTTCCGAATTTATTGCCCGTTTTTTCCTCCCGCTCGATCGTGCGCTGAAAAGGTCAAAATGGTATATGTTATCACCGGGATGGACCGCTGTCTTTTGGTTTACGACGTGTACCATAATAAACATCGAACGATTTTCAATTTTTCCCCCCCGCGGAATAAAACATTACACATTCCGCCGAGCGGAGAAGCTTTGTCGCGCGGCGCGAGTTTTCGTCGTTACGCCGCGTTGCTGCTTCGAAAATATTCAACCGAGTGGAACCTCGTTAACGATAACATCGGCAAGGTTTACTCGGAGGACTGTAAAAAAGGAAACTTCAACGAGAAAGTACTGATAAAAGTATTCGGTCGATGAACTTTTTTCGGAGAAACGAGTACCCGGACCGTGAAAATCGGAATTTTTATCAGATCCATCTTATTAGGCACGGTGTTTTATCGTATTGCGAGAGAAGGCGCGTGAAAAGATGGAGAAAAAGATGAAAAGATGCGTTTCGATTAACTCTGCCAACCTTTCGCTATCTCCGTCCAATGAAACTCTTGCACAACTTGCCCCTATTTCAGCTCCACCAGTTTTTCCACCAATTTCCCCTCTCCCTCGATCACTTCCACCTGCCTTCTTGCCTCTTATCTACGTGTGCCGTGGAAATCGACTTCTTTCCTCTCTCTTAATCCATCGCGAACGCCGCGCGTCTATATGTCCCGCAGAGTGGCCGCTTAACGGTACACCGCGATCGTAGGATCGCGCTAATCGTGAATCACCTTGCGTTCACTTTCGATGTGGAAACGCGTTACACGCGTCTAAAAATACGGCGCACCGTCCTTCGGTATTTGTGATGGTCGAATTATACCGTGGAACGATCGGTGATTAACGAAACATTCTACGGAAGCGGCACGCTTTAAAGGTCACGGGAATACCGCGTTCCAGCGAGGTTGAAATTCAAAGTAGATTACCGACGGTCGATCGGACGTGAAATTCGAGAAAAAGAGGAATCCAAGATGTCTGCCGGCAACCTACCGCGATTAACATATCTGCCTTGGACGCCGGATACGCTATCGGGCGAGATGCTCCTCGAACGACTCGGAGAGTAGGTGTATATAATCGAGTGCGGGAATACGCGAATGGAAAGGATGAATTTTGCATGGAACGTTGGCCATTTCCTCTCGATGGACCGAGAATTGTAATTAGATCGCGAGCAACACACCCCTTATCTCGGAACCAGTCCCAATGAATTAACCAGTGAATCGCTCGATTCTCCACCACCATCTTCTATTCCCCTCTCCTCTCCTCCTTTCGCGCTCTTTTTCGTCCCTTTATTCCCTTTCATCGCGGCCTGGTCGAACAACCACCCGGCGACGTGGCAGCGTTTATTATTACGCCACGTCGAGCCGGTTAATCGCGAAGCTTTATCGAAGGATCGGTGTTGTGGGCAGTTCATAAAAAGGCTTGTTCATAACGCGCGGCAGATCAATTTCGAACGTAACTAACCCTTTATAACGCAGCTGTTCCACTCTCCGGATCCGGCGTCTTATAATTCTTTTATGCCACTCGCGATTAAGATTTTTCGATGGCCGCGTCCCGGGCGCGCACGGTTTAAGAAATCGTAAACGACCGAACTGTTTCGGACCCCGGCGATTTTATTGCTATTCGGGCGAAACGTCGAACGGAGCAGTGACGAGATTACGAGCTCTTCCTCCCCTGTGCGCGCGCGCGCGCGCCAGCGAGCGCTCTCCGAGATGAAGCGATCGGCCCGCGAAAAGGCAGGAAATTGGATTCGCGTTCCGCGCCGACATAGCTTAGTCCTATTGCTTTTTGATTTATCGCGGATCTAGAGTAACTCGACAGCGGCTCGTAACGACCCGCCGCTCGTGATTAACTGTTTCGATCTATCCTACGAGCTTTACTACCAGCGCCGTTTAAGAAACGGTTTAAACAGCTCGATCTTATCGCGATCCAGCGGAATAATCGCGGGAATAATCTCTACACGCGAGCTGCTAATACCTAAGTCTTGAGAAAACACCCAATTAATCTCGATTTCGTCTCTCCAGTGCGTGAAACTTGAACGACTGTCACTCCGGGGCCAGGAATAATAGGCAAACACCGTGAAAAGGGAGATAAAACCGGGTTCGATGAACTTCCCTGTCAGTAATAATCACAGACACTATCGATAGTTCCGGATAGTCTTAAAGGATGGATTCTTGAATACGAGGAAAGACAGAAATGGTATAGTTCGCGAGAATCCTGTCAGCCCTACGATCCGGCCATTCACGCCCTGTCTAGGGCCTTCTATTGATTAGCCAGCGAAAAGCTCCCGCTGGCCGGTGCACGTGGCGCCATCTTTGGACAGGCTCTCTAGTCAATCTTTGGGGAAGCTTTCTGGGCGACGGCGTCGGGACGAAAGGGGTGGCGACGGCCAGCCAGAGGGTAGGGGACTCGGAATCAGGGTGAAGTGGGTTGAGACGTGGCGAGACGGGTCAACCAGTCGAGACCGGTCGGTCGCGCCCCGACAACCCCTGCCCGACCCCTACGATCCCACTGGCAAGACCAGGGAGGTGTCGGGGAGGTAGGCCAGTATCGATCCTTCTCTGTCCATGTTACACGAGGTCCGAAATCGCCGTCCAGGAATTCGCTCGCAGACCGCTGTCATCGGGAAACTATGCTGTTTCTCCCTGACATCGCAGTCGTGGTCGTTGTCTTCGTCATCGTTGTCGTCGTCGTCGGTGTCGTTGACGAACATTGCGACGACAGTTCCATTAGCCAACCACTGACGAGATTCCCCCGATGAACTTGGAATTATTCCGTCAGGCTTGACGGCACAGTGGGAGGCTACGGGTACCGTCATCCTCGCAGATTGCATCACCCTTCAGCCGTATTAATATCGAAGTCGGCGAAGTTTTTTACTGCAAGTTCGAGCGTTTAGCGGTAACGAGTTCTGGCCGAACTTCAGTCGTCGTTTCGTTGCGAGGACGTCGAGTCGCGGCGATGGTAATTCGAGACGGAACTGGAGGATGTATCCAATTTTGTTGGGACAGGGAAGAGGAAAATTGGGGCCGAGGAGGAGCAGATGTAATCGAAGTTGGACGCTTCCAGAGTATTCGGCAAGAAGCATCATTCATCGGGCGTGTTTGCGAGATTAATATTCTTCGTTTATGATCCGATTAGCAGGGAGATAATACGATCGACTATGCATAGGGGATACGGGATCAAACGTCATCCGAGAATTCCGAAGAACTGGCACGACTTACGAGTTCCGTAATAGAAAACCTCAACCCTTGTCGAATCCACTGTATCATGAATTCAAAATTCCGCAAATTACCTACTCCGACCACCCACTGGGGATGATCCTGCCGTTGGCCCGAAATTTTCATTCGCCCCTGCGTATTATCCGCTCGTGGTCGACCTCGATTCCTAAAATAAGGTATGCCCGGTTTCCGACAAAAAATTCCATCGATCCAGCCGGGGTGGTTGGCTGTGGCAGTGGCGGCAGAGTTTCCCACGGTATATCGAAGCGAAAGGGTGAAAAATGGAGGAGAAAAGTATTGCCGGAGCTAGCCGGCGCGAGGGGCTGCCCCGAAAATATTGCCGGATCGATCCGTGGCCGAGTAGCAGCGTTCGGGAGCGCTGCCTCGTGTGACAGAGGCTCGGCTACGGGGTTCGCCGCTGGACGGCTAGATGGCGGCACAAATCAGTCGATGTCTGGGAGCCGAGTGGTCCAGCCGGAGCTCGAATCGCGTGCTCCGTGACTGAGGACATGGCGACCAGACATGGCGTCGAGAAGCGTTCCTCCTCGGTCCGTGTTGCCGGTTTTCGTAACGCGCTGTCCAATTTTTCGTCTTCCTCCTCTGCCCCGCAGCCCTCTAGCTGTGTAACCGATCCACGCCGAGTATTTATAAACCGCTCGAAATAGGACTGCTTTCACCGTTTGCTGGTTCGCAACACCGGACCCGCGCGTTCAGAGCTAGTTGCATTCGTCTGGGCCACGTTTGATTTTAGGTTTAACGCGTGCCTGACCCGGGTTTAACGACCCAGGCTGCATAAACCTGTCCACTCGTGAAACTCAGCCGAACCGACCATTCCCGCCTTATCAGGCACCGGCTACTTTGTTGTCGCCTACAACTCCCCCCACCACGCGGCCCCGTTTGTCGATCGACTGGATTTCTCCACCGTTAATTAGTCCCGGGTAAGTTCGAAGTTTCGTGCTGCCTCGGGTCCCTACCAATCTCCGCTTTCCATCCCGGTTGCATTCGCCTCCAACGAAATTATTCGACGACCGTTGCGTAACGAAGGGGGCATCGAGGAATTCTGGCGTGAGACGCGGGATGTCGATGGTAAACACTTGGCGTGGTGCGCGTACCCTTTTCCACGGTTGTTTTTCGACGGTAGAAAGTTGGAGGAATTTCGACTCGATGTTTCTCGTCTTCAGACGCGATCGCGTAATCGTGCATCGAGATTCCAGGGGAAACGAAATTTCAGGCAATCCGAGGATATCGATTCGTGTCGGGGGAATGTGATAAAATTTAAATGGAAGATTATAAATGATTCTTGGAATTGCTTCATTCCGAAATACGTCTTAGTCATCCTAGAGCAAGCACCTTACCAACTGTTAGACTTTAATCGCTGCCTACAGATCGATAAATAAATATAAACTCGTTTGTGCTCGATAGATAGATAATTTAATCGTGTGAAATATCTAACCGATCTTGTGTAATTTTAAAATATATCAATTCGTAAATTCAAGCATGTCGGCTGTAGTAGGCATCGTTAAATTATTTTTCCAATTATTTTCATTTCTTGTACGCGAAAGGAAAAAAGAAAAATGGAGGAAAGAAAATGGCTATATCAGGAGAGAGACGTCCGTGACCCGGAGCGTTAAAGAAAATTAACTTCGTATCTGGCTTCTGGCGAGGCCTGGTCAAAAGGATCATGTGGGTGAGGGCAATTTCTTGTTAAAAAGAAACTGCGCGCTACCCTCGCGGTGAAAAGAATTCTTTGGTAGCAAATAGCCCGCATAGCTCACCCCTAATTCAACCCGTTATTAGTTTCGACCGCCTTTATTGCGCTGCTCACCGACCGCCGTTTCCTTTCGGTCTCCCGGAACCCGAATGCAATTACCCTAACACCGAGTGGAGTCGTCTGCGTCTCGTCTAACTTGAAACATCGAATACAAACACGAAAACGACAGATACGAATCGAACACGTTTTCAAAAATTTCAAAGCAACACAAATTGCCCCTTAGTTGGAATAATTTCTCGAATCAGGGAAACGATAGCTTCATTTGGTAGTACTTAGGTTTTTCGAAGAAACGGTAGAGCCAATTAGTCGCTATGATATCGGTAACTTATACGGTAGTGGAACGATTTAAATTCAGGAGTGGTCGCCACCCCGTTTGCTCTTTAAATTCGCAAATGGCCGCAATTGCGCGCGTTTCAGTGCGAGAGGGAAGAAAATATCCTTGTTATTGACTCGCACCGCTATATTCGCGTAATCCACAGGCAGGATCGCTAATTAACGTTCTCTGATTGCTCTTGTTCTGTTAGAGAGATAAGCTTGCATATTATTTATGGGTGCGTTACTCCTGCCGCGATGGGCGGCGTAATCCAATTTATAAATAGCTGTTCGACCGAGAGCAGATAAGCCCGCGATGTTGTTCGGTTGTATTAACGGAAATTGCATCTCGCTCCAGCAGAGAACCCTAAGCCGAGCGGATCGTTGGTCGTCGGAACGCGTTCGCGAGTAATTCGTTTCGGTGTTTTCCCGAAATGTATATTTTACGAAGCGCCGGGTGTCGATGCACTTTTCGTCCGGGTTTATCGCGGAATAATTGGAGGAAAACGCGACGTCCGCGACAAAGACGGAATTATTATTCCCTGGCCGACATCAATTGCCTCGGGCCTATGCGATCCCGACGCGAGCCGCTGCCTCATTTGCAGTCTCGTTATGCGCCTCTGCTGGTTTTAGACACGCCGAATGCGCGTCCACGGATTCGCACTTTCCGCCTTTAAAACGGGTAATAGAGTCGAGAGGACGTGCAGGGAACGACCAAGTGCTAGACGGATCAAGCTGCGATCGGCGTTACGGCCTGGTCTTGTCCCTCTGTCGATGACCTTGGCAGAGAATTTATTCCAGAAGCGCACGGTACGAGAGAATCCTTGATTCCCGTTGAGTAATCGTCCATCAAAATACGATAAAATTTCAGCGAATCTAAACCAAACACTCGCGGCGATGTCGCGTCCCATCCCCTAATTCACGTGGAATTTTTCTCAGACGAGGATCACGTAGCCGTAGAATTGTCCTTGGGACGACCCACGCGGGGAATTACAATCCCGAGGATCCTACGATTTCGAGAAGTTCCACACCGGCTATGGGAACCCGTCGAACCCGTACGCGTCCGCGACAACCATAGTCATTGCGCCCTAAACGCGACACGTTAATTTCTCACACGTCGGGAACGCTTCTGTACTTAACACTCTTGTCCGAAATTCGACGGTCAGAGGTCGCTTTTAATTAATCGCCGACGGGAAAGAACGGAAGCTAGGAAAAGACTCTAGTACCGGTGTCGCAGGTGTCGCTAGTTGTACGCGTCGGATTGCGCGACTACCTCGCAGGAAAAATTCGCCCAGACGAAATATAATTGGAGCAGCTGTGCACCCCGCGTTGTCCCGTGTTCACGGAAACCGGATTTCGGTCCTCACAGGCCGAAATATAGAAAATTCCAACGCGAAGAGCCACTCTGCCCACCGTCCCGACGCCCTCTCCGACGTTCTTTTCGTCGCAGAAATGGCAGACGTCTTCGGCCCCGCGCCATTTGCATTCTTAATCCCGTGCTTTCGAAATCTGACAAAAGTGCCGGGTTTCCATCAAGCGAGCGTCATTCGGCTACGAATTCCAGGGAACACCTGCCGTCGGACTGTTGCGTGGCTCTTTTAGAAGAGAGAGGTTTCGAGACTGGGAAAATTTGAAACTGGAACGAGCAGTTTCGTTAATAAGTAACATTGCATCCGAGAGATACCTTGGTATTAATTAATTTGAGAGTTTCTAAGGGATTTTTCGTCCTCTTTTCTTTGGATAATTCGAGATATCGATGTTCAAAATAGCATATTAATTTTTGGAAATCTGATTCAATATCTGTTCCAAGAAAATCGTGATTAGGTAGGTTAGATAACGACACAAGCAAGAGCAGTATAGGTCGACTTCTATCCGACGGATGACAGGGGATTTGCGATACAGAAAGATCTACACTATCCTCTCCTAAATAAAAGTATACTTAATCACGAGAAGCCATAATTACACCGTAACTTTAAAAAGTATCAAGCATTTAGTTTCTAACTTCTTGAGAACTTGTCCAAAACGTCTTTCAAATTTTGATCTTTCACAGCGAATGCACACCAGTCCCCTTTCTTCGTATATAATACTCCTACACCTCTGACCTGTGAAAACTGCTCTGGTACTTTTCCCGTGTATTTCCAACTCTGCGTCGCCGAGACGAGCATCGTTGAAACTTGCAAAGGTCTACACGTCTAGAGTAGCCGTCGGATTGCAGCGAGTCGACGTTGAACAGAATGGAGGTCGGAACCGAAGAAGAAAGGAGGAGAAAAAAACAAGAGGGTTCCATGGTAACACTCGAGGCAATACTCGAAATCCGGTCGAATCCCCTCGGTTCGTCGAACCAAGTCGAACAATTCCGACCGGGGCTCTTCTTTCCCTGCCCTAACAGCCTCGGCCGGGAATACCGCGAGGATGATACGTTCCTCGAGATCTCCGTCGCTGCGCGTATGGAATTCTCAGCCCCGAGTAACTCTCGGTGAAGCTGTCGAGCCGTGCATTCCAGCGGGAAATCCGCAGGCTGAATACGGGGCGAAGATGACGCCGTGTTTCCTGTCTAAAACGGAAAACTGAGAAAACGCGCTGCCTGCGAGCGTGCACAGCTGTCAAATTATTTTCCAAGGTATTCCCGTAGGTCGATGGAATCCCGTTTCTACGCCGTTCCTCGCGATCTCTCCACACGCGCCCCTTTATAGCTCGATGCTAGAGAAATATTGTTCCAACCACGCGAATAACAACGCTGCCTCCGTGCCTGGATTCGAGCTGGATCCCGATTGCTAGATCCCTTTGTCTCGCGGATCATTCCGTCGTTAGCGTACCATCTTCCATTTTCTTTCGTGTAAAAATCGGAATTCGGAAATTATATAGATCCCTTTGTCTCGCGGATCATTCCGTCGTTAGCGCACCATCTTCCTCTTTCTTTCGTGTAAAAATCCGAATTCGAAAATTGTATAGATCCCTCTGTCTTGTTCCTCATTGCGTCGGTGGATCATTCCGTCGTTAGCGTACCATCTTTCTTTTGTATAAACATCCGAATTCGGAAATTGTATAGATCCCTTTGTCTCGCAGATCATTTCGTCGTTAGCGTACCATCTTCTGCTTTCTTTTGTATAAAAATCCGAATTCGGAAATTGTATAGATCCCTCGCAGATCATTCCGTCGTTAGCGTACCATCTTCCTCTTTCTTTCGTGTAAAAATCGGAATTCGGAAATTATATAGATCCCTCTGTCTTGTTCCTCATCGCATCTGTAGATCATTCCACCGTTGGCGTACCGTTTTCCATTTTCTTTCGTGTAAAAATCGGAATTCGGAAATTATATAGATCCCTTTGTCTCGCGGATCATTTCATCGTTAACGTACCATCTTCCATTTTCTTTCGTGTAAAAATCGGAATTCGCAAATTGCATAGATCCCTCTGTCTTGTTCCTCGTCGCATCTGTAGATCATTCAACCGTTAGCGTACCGTCTTCCATTTTCTTTCGTGTAAAAATCGGAATTCGGAAATTGTATTCTTCCATTCTCTTTTCACCCTTCTTCGGGGGTTGCCGATGGTGTATTCACTGATTTTCGGATAAAAGAAACGGGAACGGGAGCGGTGCTTTTTAAATATTTATATCAATCCCGTCACGATAGACTTCCAATATCTTTGAACGAGTAGCCCGGGCGATTTCCGGCAGGAGGAGAGCGGATTACAGAGACGGGCGACACAGGCGGAGAGGAGAAAATGCAATCACGGGAAAGATTTTCCTCCGTCGTTCCTCGGAATTGAACTTTTGTTGTCTCACCCCATCGCCACCCGCGTCACACTCCACGCCGTACTCGTCTCTCACCTTCGCTGTTCCTTCGCCGCCAGCTCTCCTGTCTCATCTCCCAAATGTCCTTTAATGCCTTCGTGTCACCTACACGCGTGCTCGCACACGCGAACCGTCTTACTTTTTCCACCAACGCCACCCCCTTCCTTCGATTCTGGAAAGCGTGGAAATTTCGCGTGGTTCGTTCGCGATTCGAGTCGAGAAAAGTTGGCGGAGAGCACTCCAGCAACTTTGCCGCCATTCCCGCGCCGAAGGGCCCCGTGTACTTGGCGCGAATTCGAGAAGTCGAGTAATCGGTGTTTCGGGAGTATTTCGCGACAGGCAGAGAGGTAGAAGTATCGCGAAATGCTTTCGAGGGATGCTTCGGACGTGTTCGTAATTCATAATAAGGAACGTGCTCGTAACTTTGCATACTTTTTTGATAACAACCAGAGGGCTGAGTTTGCAAAACATAGAGATCTCGACGCAATATCGCGAAACTGCCGCCATGCTTGTGCAGAGATTCCGCCCGAAGTATAAATCACGAGACCCATCTCGCCGCGCTATTTATAGACTTCAAGATCGATCCTCCACTTCAACGTTGCAGCATCGCCTTGTTCGCAGATTAAGAACAACCTCGAGGAATCTGCCTCGACCCTCTGCAACGGGTCGGGTAGGAGAATTTATGAAAAAAATCGAGGACTATCGGGGCCGTAACACCCACTTCTGCGTGTCGAAACTGGAGAAACGTCCCGGGGAACCTACGGTTTCCGTCGATTCGGACGGCCAAGTAGAAACAATGTAAGGCTGGCCGATCGTCGGCCGGAGAAACTTATCGTCGTGCCAGCGCCGTAACAAAGGGAATTTACAAATTTCCCCGGCATGACTCGCGTGCATAGCCACCCACGCGTGAAATTGCAATTTACGAGGATCCCCGTGTCCCGTGTTCTCCGCATGAACGCGCAACTTTGAATATCCGCGGCGATAACAAGTTTCCCTAGTCGCGAGATAGGCTGCCGCGTGCAATACGACCTGCACGGGCCGCGTTATAATAAACTCTGCATTATATTCCGGCCATTACGGAGCGTGTAACGCGGCGTAGTTGCAACGGCTACGTGTAATTTACCTACAACTACGGCAACAGCCCGGCAGCTCCGGGCTCGTCGGACTCGGGCTGACGCAAGGAGACTAATGGCGGTTAGATAACTGGCGAGAACCGTCTCTGTTTTAGAGCTTCCATCGCTCGCTGGTATCGCGGTAGGATGATTCTCCGTTTTCGGCAAGACGTATCATTGGCTGCCTGCGCGATAATGAACGCAGGGAGATCGTTCGAGGGACAGAAATGGAGACGGACGAGCGTGGGAGGAAAGATTTTTCGCTAAGAGACGGGCTATCGATTAAGCTGCTTTCGTCCCTGATAACGTTTCTTCCGAGTTTCTCCGATTTTCGGGGCTTACGTTGAGCTGGAGGATACGTAGGTGTAGAGAAGCGTGGAACTCACCTCGAGCAGACGCACGACGAGGGCGAGAGGTATCGACCGTGAGAGGCAGAGCGTCTAGGAACCTTGACTCTAATGTGTCACCTTGCGGAGGAGCACGAAAACAAATTTTCGCGTAGTCGCGTCCGAAGACCTTGAGCGAAGACTGCCACCTAAGCCTTCACCTGTCAGTTCGGTGGTTTACCGTCCGCCATGATTCGTCAGGTAGATAAGAGAGAAACGGTCATCGTACCCCTTTCGGTGCTCGTTCCAAGGCAAGGGTATTTTTTCCATCGAAAAAACGTCCTTCCTGGTCAGCCTTCGTGTTTTCCTTCGCTTAAATCCGTTTATTACACCTCGCGTGTTCGGGCTGAACCCTTTCCACGATGTTTTATTGTCAAGGTAAGCATCAGGTAAATGGCCGTCGCTGCATTGCTCTTTCCAACGGTGTGCCGTGGAAAGGGTTATAAAAGAATGCCTCAGTCTACCCCTTTTTCCACAGACCTTCGGCTCGTCCCGGTCCCTTTTTTCCTTCCTTCCTTTTTTTCTTAAATTGCCCTCGGTCTACGCGCCAGCGTTTCGCCAGCCCCGCTCGTTTTATACGCGTTTTTAAACCCTTTGCACTCGAGACACGTGTCCACGGCTGTACTCGAGCAGGAGGTATCCAGAAATTTTCCTTCGCCGAGCAAACTGGACGGAACGTGCAGGGAGGGAGGAAAAAAGGGAGAGAAAAATAAACGAAATCCAGAGAGAAGGTATCGCGACTGTAATATATCCGATCGACGTTAATATTTCCCGAGGTAGGGACATTCGCGCTTATGATGCGAAGATAAACGGACGACGTGCCCGAGGAATACCGATCCTCCGACCTGACCATCGTTAGAGCAACGGAGAAAATTACACCAACGGGAACCCATACGCGCGTATACCTCTTTAATACCAGGTCAGGATCGTGAGTATCAGTCCCCCATTTTCGTATCTCTCGGCCAACCTATTATTCCTTTCTAACCAGCATCGCGAGGATAACATTGGCCAACGACTTCTCGCGCGCGGTCATTTCCGAGTTGCATCTCGATTCCGTTCCCTACGCGAGGAACGACCTTGAAGCAGGCGATCGAACGCACGCGAAACGCATAAGCGACGCAGTGTGGCTGGCCGCGAGCGCCACGAGATCGCGGCAAGGGGCACCCCGTGAGTTTTGGGGTTGAAAGGCGGCAGGGTGCGCGCGCAGCGGCTCAATACCAGCCGCTGGCCTAACCCAGCCTCCTGTTCGTCGCTCGACCACGTGTGTGCACGCCATCCACGGCGTGGCTACCCCCGAATCCTCCTCGCCTATCCATCCAAATGCATCTATTCTTTTCCTCGAAGCTGCTTCTTCCGCCCCGGTACCCCTCTACGGCCGTTCTTCCATCACCAGACCGCCCTACAAAGTTTCCTCACGTTCGACCCCGGGAACAGCGCGCTGTCGCGTTCTATCTCCACTCGATGGCTTCTCTCTCGTAGCTCGAATAATGCTTCCTCCTCTCCCTCACCCTCTCATCCCCTATTCTATCCATACCCCCGTTTCGCTTTCGCGCGAGCATTTTTCCCCGGACTGCTTCGAATTTCATCGGGAAGAAATTCAACCGCGGGAACGCGAGCTGCCACGAGACGTTTGATATTTTTCCTTCGTTAAACGAACCCCCCGCGACCCCCTCGCGGGCGCGATCAACGCTTTCCAAAGCTCCCCCCGCCCGTTCGACCGACGGCCTCGCGTCAATCAGAATTTAGATTGACCGATAAATATTTGAAGCGACGGTCGCGAAGGTGAGCACCACCGAAATGAAAACGGTGCGACGATTTTCAGGCAGATCGAGAATAACGCGAAACGAGGCAAACTGGCCGACGAATAATTACCCGGCGCAAATCCGTCGTCCCTCGGCGACTGCGCCATCGGCAGCACAGATGCGTGTGCGTACTTCGCCTCCTCTCGACCTACCTCCGAAAGAGACCATTTTTCAAGATTAAGGGAAGATGAGAAAAGTTTTAATGTCGTCGTGATAGAGACACGCTCGGAGAGAGATGGCCGTCTCCCGACGACTACGGTATCTACACGCAAGCTGCATTACAGCGAAATGGATTCCGTCGCGAGAGACCTTAACGAGTATTACCGTGCTGTGCCAGGGATGCAGCCGCGAGAAACTCGGCGGCCATGATGAATCCGTTTTTCCTTTCGCGAACAGTCCACCCGAAAGTTAACGCGATCGACCGAGTTACATCGATCAGAGAAATTGCGGCGATTCGATGGACGCTGCCCCGCCATCGCGGCGTCCAAGGGCTAGAAAGAGGTCGAAACGTGCCACTGGGCAGAGAAAAGTCCGAATGGGCATCGAAACGTGCCACTCTGCTTGTCTTCGGTTATCAGAAACGTATTTCACCGGCGGATAAATCGCGTCGCGTTATTTATTCGTTCGTCACGGTCCCCGAGCACAGGTGCAGGCGCCTTCGTGCTCATAGGCAGATAAGCTGTCCGTTGGTGAACACGCCCGGGGAACCTCTAGCTAGAGCAGATAAGAGAAATCTGTGCCGGTCGCGACCGCTAGGCGACATTAAGCGACGTTCACGCTGGCGTGCCACCGTAAATCTCTCCCTTTCCGTCACGTTCCATATTTTCCTGCTACGCAGCATGAATATCCGACCGGGAAACAGAGATCGAACCGAGGAACGTGAGGATCGTGGAGAGCGAGAGGAGCCTCGTTGGTTATTCTTGCTTTCGGCTTCGACGTGACATGGGTCGATACGACAATCTGGTCTTTATGGCAGGATCGATGGCGGGAAAGGAGTCTTTGGAAAACGGGCGAACACGCGAAAATGGTAAGCCCCAAGATTTCCCGGCTAGCTCTCTTATTCCGGGCTTGGATAATTAGGTATATACAGTGGGCTCTCGGTTTTCGCGCGCAATTGGTTCCTGAAAGTCGAAGGTAGAGCGATGTAATAAATATGCACGAAAAACTGTCTTTTAAATTATTTATTTATCGACTTGTGGTAAGATCGGGTTAGTAAATCCAAAGGAACCTTTGATTCTGATTATATTTTATATTTCTTGGTAGTATGAAATAAACGGAGGCACTAAGTCTACTATGATATGTGGGGCAGATGGTGGACTGTCAAAAAGTGTGTGTCTTCGAACCCTTCAGCAAGATTTTTATAGGCTCCATGACACCAGACTATTGCATCATTCGACTTGGCTTCGAGGAAAATTGATAAGCTGAATAGTTTCTCGAAGCAAAGATAGATCTTGATGCAGGATGACGCCATTCAAATAAAGATTCCTCTCGCAAATATGTGTACATAACGAAGTTGAAAAAGCGTGTTGAAATGCTTTCGGGTGTTTTCTTTACAAACTTGTCAAGAGTTAGTCGAATGCCGCTCTTTTACTCTTTCCTCGAAAGAAAGGCTTAAAAACATGAACTTTTAAAAGTGTGCAAAAGTTAAGGGCTGTTTGTACCTTTGAAAGAAATACTCGTAGTAGATATCGGGATTTTATTAACCCTTTGCACTCGACGATTTTTTGGCTAAAGATGAGTAGGAGTTCAAAGATTTTCTGCTATAAAGTTAACGAGATTTTTCCAGCAGTAAATAAGAAATTGTATAATAATTAACATGTAGAACTATTTGATTTCTATACTTTGCATACCGTTATATTATCTTAAATTTGATATGTCAATTAATATCGATCTTCGAAATTTTATCAAATGGCGACTGAAGGGAGCCTCTCGAGAGCAAAGGGTTAAAGTATTCGTCCACGTTTATAGACTGCGTTACAAACAATTGCAGAAATAGGGAATATTTTGTTCCTTGTTAGAAATCGAATATCTCATTCGCAATTAGAACAGCTGTACCGGTTAAAAGTCTGACAAATGCCCATTTGTTTCGAATAACTCGGTTGTTTTGGACTCTTTGTCATCGTTGGCTGTGCGGTCGCCATAAATTCCAGCGACGAGATCAACGTCGTATACGTAATCGTTGTAAATCACTGGCTTGATTGCGACGCTAACGACTACTATTTCAACTTTTAATTCAAATTACCAGACGTCTCGGGTCATTAATAAAATAACGTTTACGCAATGCCAATGTTGAAATACAGTTGACCTATTCTCACCGGTGACGCCATATCGAAACGTATGAAAAGACTTCCACCGTTCTTCGAGAATACTTTATTTTCGTTCGTCTTACATCCAATGACTATGCACGATAGTCCACAGCTCGACGCGAAAAAATATCTTCCGGGGGTGTTGGCAAGATTTCCTGGCACTGGCTCAGCAGCGAAATTTCGCAACGTCCCGTGGCAATTCCTTGCATCTGCACTCAGTCGGGACTTCCAGTAGATCCGAAAGAGATCCGAAAATCTGCGCACCGCGCTTTCATCTCGTCACGTTCGAGAAGAATCTCAGATACATGCATCGCTCGAGGCACTCGACGAGTATTCCATCTGAAACCGAGCAAACCCGTTAGCGGAAGATTATCCAGGCTCTCTCTGTTCGAATAGAAACGAGAAAAAATAAGAAATCACTATGTTCCTCTTGGCGTACGAACGGTCAGGCGAATCGAAGAATTTCATTTCGTCGGAACCCAGGCATATCCGAGCTCACCGAGATTTCTTCTCTCGCGAAGAACTATATACGTGGTCCAAGTTTTAGCTTACGGCGTAAGATTTCATTTTGCGCGAGTCCCTTCGGGAATTTCAATGAAATTGATCCCGGCGAATCTCGAGGAAAGGGTAAAAAGGAGAACTCGTGTGGCTGATCCGAAACTTTGTTGCGCGGCGCTCCTCCGTCGGCTTACAAGTAATCGATATAGACGAGCTTCGCTGCGAAAGTTGAAAGGAAAAAAGGAGCTCTCTGCTGGACGGTCCAGCGTCGCTGGAATGAAATTACCCCGAATCGTTGAACCCCGATGACCGCGCGAGGAACGCGAAACGGCGAACGGAGCGAGCCGGCCAATAAAACGATGAAACGGGAGAGGAAAGAAACGCCCCGTGGCCAGGTCAACGATGAAATATCTCGCGAAATAATCCCCCGGGAGCGTCCCGGGTGGAAAGAGCCTCCCCCGTGCCGGCCACGGGTATTCCAGCGCGGTGCGGTGCGCCAGCTTACAAAGAGGGTTCGTCGAATTTACGTACACGGCCACGGGGAAATTACACAAATTAACCGTGGGCCAAATTGCCGAGTAAATTATACAATTACACACAAGACCGAGGCGAGCTACACCGCGCCAATGGCCGCTTCGTGATGGGAGGCCAGTTACAGGGGGTTGGAGGGGGGCGAGGAGGCGAGCTGGAGCGGAGATCGAGGGACGAGTCGTATCGAAAAGGTGGAGGGAGGAGGGTGAGCGAAGGGAAAATAGGTTGGTGGCTTCTAACGGCGGTGTTCTGGCCTCGACGTGGTGGGGATGAGTGCCAATCAAGTCCTAATTAGCCGGCGAGGCAGTTCCGTTGGTAACTGGTCTACCTCTCTATAGTACCTGCCCTTCCAGAGCATGCGAGAGTCCATCTTATGGAACGGTTCCCCTCATCCGCGGCTGTTCCTAGTCCGGCCACGGGATCAACCTGACGACCTTGCTAATTGCTCCTTCGATTCGCCTTTTCCACCATTCACGAGTCTAGGCGCTGTCATGCGTGGCTGTTGCCTAAGAATTGCTCATCCGCTGGCCAACTTGCCGGGTAACTTCGATACCGAAAACCTGGGCAACGTAAAGTTTACGACGGTGGAAATTAATCGGGTAAATCCTGAGAAAAATTTCAGACTAGGAAACTTTCTTTTAAGGGACAACTGTGGGTACAGATTTTAACGCTGGCAAGTTGCAGCGCAGCGAGGAACAGCAAAACGAAAGAAAAGAGGAAACAGGAAAAGGTCCACTCGAGTAATTCGTGTATACAGCAGCTACTAGAACACACGCGTGTTTATTCTCGAGGCAAGTGCCATGAGTCATATATATATACATACGTACGCAAGCAACGCTACCCCTGCGTATCAGGCTGCAATTATGTCGTCAAATTTATCACCGTGATCAAAGATATGACTAGTTACACGTGTTTTAATATTTTCCGTCGTATTCCACGATTTCCACGTCGAATTTCGTTGTCGGTCAAAGTGACCAGCGCGTTCAAAAATGGCTCGCTCTTCGGCAAAGTCAAGAGCACGGTTCACCGTCGATTCCGAATTACCACGGGCGTGTAGGACAATGTAAAGATACGCGAGAGAGAATCTACGCGTTCCTTGAAGTCTCGCTTAGACGAGCCGAAAAATAAATATCGACGCGGCTGAGTTATTCGAAAAATATTCGTACACGAAGAACCCGAATTCGAAAACGCGAGAAGGCTCTCTGGTGCCTCGATACGACCACGTGCAACTACGGAGAGATAAAACGCAGGACCCGGTGGTCGAAAGGGGGAGAAAGCAGAAAAAGTCACCGTTTCCACGAATTTCCTCCGAGTAACCTATTTTCGCGCGGCTTTTCTTACCGGGGAAATCAAAACGAAACGGCATAAAAAGTTCTCGTCTGCCGGGAGAGAACTGCTCGAGACGTAAGTAGAAATGGAGTTGACATTCCTTTCAGGACACCATTTTGTTCGCTTTCCCCTGCTGCGGCAGCCTCCGCGTCTATAATTCATTTCCCATAACTCCCCCGGGGTTACGTCATGCGACGTGGTTTCCACGAGGGTCCAGCTCTCATGGCCGTGCTGCTCCTCGTCTCTGCGTGTTCCGCTGAAAATACATAGTAGAGAATAAAAATGTTGCTCCGCTGCGGAGACTCGCCGGCTCTCGCACACGTTCGTATAAATTTTCCATCGCAACGCGAGTCGATTGCAACGCGTTACTCGCGTGGGACGATCGATCGCATCGAGATGAAACTCGGCGCTCGTGATCCCGTCGCGAAAACGGGCAGCGAGATTAAAAGAGCAACGATCGGTGGTATTCCGAGATATTTCATCGACGAAATTCCTCCTCTGCCGATGAAAGATTCCATTTCCGCGCGAACGAATCGCACGGTGGCGGCACACTCGCGCGATATCGCGGCAATTTGCTCGCGCATCACCGTCCGTTTCGTTATTCCAGCGTCTTTTTCATCTTAACGACGTCGTCCGAGATACGTGACGATGCGGTTTAAAAATCGACTCGAGCAGTCGCGTTATCTGCGCGGAGAGAAAGCGGCGGAGAAACTGTGGGAGTCGAAAAATATTCCGCTCGCATCGCGGTTAATGTCCGTTCAACTTTTCGGATACAATTTAAACATTCGAATCTCCCGCTGTTTTCTCGAACTCTCGATCCCTTGTTTACGATCCTTCGTAAATTTTTGCGTAATTTCTCCTTCCTTTTCCCTCGCCTCTTTCTCGCGTTTTACGCTCCAGCGTGATAATAGGAGAGAGAGAGAGAGAGAGAGAGGGAGAGGGAATTAACGAGAGACGTTCCATTTTTCGTGATTTTCCGCGTGTAAGGGAAAGGATAAAGGCGAGCGGGGCGTAAAATTAGCATAAGTCGTGAGCGAATGAAAATTCGGCTGCGCGGGGGTCGCGAGTGGAGCGGTTGCTTTTCAAAAATGCATGGAATTTGGCTGGGAGTTTCCCGTAGCCGGATTCCAACGGGGTATTTTTGGCCCGAGAGTTCATCATTAACACGGCGGAGGTTTTCTGAAGCGCGACGGGTGTAAAATCGCGCGGGACTGCATCCGCTAAGTGGAGAATCTCGTTACCACGGGGGTTCCGTGTAATAAGAATTCCCGTGTTAACAAGAATGCCCGCGCCGGGTAATTTCCCTTCCCGGTTTACTCGGGAACTCAGTCAGCCGTTCAATTATTTCAACGTTTCATCCCGAGGAAATACGTTGCCGCGTCAACGGCGTTATCGATTTAAAGAGAGAAGGAAGACGGAAGAAAGGGAAAAATCTGGAGCGAGGAACCTCGTCGTCCAATCTCCATTGTTCCCTTTATTCGCGAAGAAGGAAGAATTCGTACGCGGCTAGAAATACCTCTCTTCTATTTCCCACAACGATCCACCATCTCTCGCGAAGGTTGTCTATAATTAGATCGAGCCGAAACCTTCGCCATCTTGGAAGCGTTGTGGCTATGACGCCATCGTCCGGTCCTATTTCCAGGGCAGGGTCGGATGTCAGCGTTCCAATCGGGAGATTTGTATAAACTTCGCAGTCCCAGCGAGCCATCCATCGACGGTAGCCTCGAGAGGCTTCTACTCCGCTAGCCTCGTCCATGTTATCGTTATCGGCTGTGCAAGGGAAGAACGTACGAGCGCCATCGAGCGGAATATTTCGGCCCGTTCCTCTCTCTCGTCTAACTTCCTTCGCGTTTGCCTCGTCGCGAGATGAACTTGTCGAGTGACTTGGTCTAAAAACACCCAAGTTTGCGCCGCGGTAGCCCAGTTTCCGTTTACAGTCGCGCGATCCAGCAGAAGCGATAAAATTTCCGAACGAGCCGCGTGTTTCGTCCGGTATTTTCGACCGAGTACAACGCCACTCCGAATATCCCCGGTGTGCACCCTTCCCTAAACTTCTTCCACGACCGACTGACTTTCCGAACGTACCCCGTTCGAGCACGGGACGAGAACATCCTCGAGGAAGTTGCGTTGAAAAGCGGCCGAGAGATGGACGGAATTAGCGGAGACGAGGTCGACGCGGGGTTGCACGGCCATTCTCAACCCTTCCGCTGGCTGGCCACTTTTATAGTTTTATAGCTTTGCCGAACGACTCGTCGCAAGGTACCTTCACCAGGGGCCCCATTTCGAGTCTTTAGCCCGGCAACCGAAGGACGCTTCTCGGTGTCCTTCCCACGAACCCTTTTTCCCTTATTGGATAGATAGGACGTAGTTGAAATTCGCTCGACACCGAGCCTCGACCATGGCGAGCGGTTTCCGCGGTGCACGAGCACGCAAAGTTTCGCTCCTATCGCGCGTGCAAGTTTCCACGATGTGCAAGCTGCGAGCAAAATTAGGCGGGTTTACGTCGTATCGTATATTCTCGCTTTCGAGACGCTTGCCATTTAAAGTCCTCCGCATTCGTGTTCGGTTAAATGTCTCGATTTTTCTGCACCTGCGAGATTTGTTCTCGTCCATTTTTGCTCGCGAATTCCGCTAAATTATACATCCTGCGGTCCAATTAACGAATACACCGACGCAGCCACTGTGAGAACGCTGCGAGTACCGAACCTGTCTTTAATTTTTCCAAACGACTAAAGCACATTTTCGCTTTTACCTGAATCAACGTCCACGTGTCACGTTCACGATCGAAGCAGCTAGGTAGTTGCAGCGATCAAAGGAGCCTGGGTAACGTAGAAAATCGCGAATCGGATATACACGCGTGGCTTTACTAATTTGCAAATTGGGAAACGCGAAGACTTGGAGGAATCTGAATCACGATAACTAGAAGAGCGTAATCGCGACGTAGAAAGTGGGACGACACTGCTCGGCTCTCATAGACGAAGCTCTCTGTTCCCGGTTTCTTCGTTGCAATCCCGAATCTCGTGCTCGCTGTACACGTCGCAGATAACAACTTGGCTGGATTCGGTGCTGCGATGGCGGACGGTTTAACATAAGTCCGTGCAACTTTCGAAGTTTGATGAATACCTGCAGCTTAGGCGGTAGTTGGCTGTTTAGGTGATCCTGCGGTCCAACTTCCGGGGAGATAGCGAAGTATCGCGCTCGCGGTGAAAAGTTTCGAACGTTGTAACATCTCCGGGCTAACTTTGCGCGTTCATCTCTCTATTGCGACCTGCCGTCGGTTTAATCAAACGGTTACACGTCGAACACCGGAAGCACGACGAAAATTTCCGCCGGAGCGACTTCTGTTATAACGAAACGCTCGCTTGATTAAGCGATCCGCGCGGAAAAGACGTTACGGCTTATTAGCATATCTCGTAAAGAGGGGACGAAAAACTCGGAGCCGTGATGCGGATGTCTCGTTCGCTACGCGGATGGAAAAACGGACAGCGAGGCAGCGATTATCGAGGACTTTTTCTCCGGCTCGTTAAAAGCTCTTACGACTGGCCAACCTCGGAGGATATAAATTAGTTCGACCGGCGTGCATCTAGGCAGGTGCACGGGAGCAACGTGTCACATATTTAAGAACGTAACCCTGAGCACGATGAAACAATGTGGCGGGAGCGTGCGCGGCTTTCGCAGGCCACTCGGAGCGCGAACTATAAAGGCTCGCTTTAGTGCTCGTAAAGCGAATGAAGCCGGTCACGTTTGCCCTTCGAGCGTCTTCCAGGATCGTCTAGGCGCCCGCTCGCGGTACCACCTAGCCGGCCTATGGAATTATGCTCCGAAGCTTCGTGAATATTTACGCAACCAACCGTCCTTCGCGTTTCTCGTTGCGTGCGATCCACGTCATCTGCGTGCCCATCTAACCCTCCGGTTGCGTTTGCTCGCGACGCGACGCGTCGGGACGTTTCACCTGCTATTGAAAATTTCAGTATTTCGGTATTTCACGCGATAAGAATCGAGAGCCAGGAAAAGTACCTACGTCACGCGTTATTATTTCATTTACCGTGACGCGTTGCCTACGCGCTCGTTCGATTTCTCTTTCACGAGCACGAGGTAGATGAGTAACGTTAGATAGTCTTCGAATTTGCATAGATAAGGTGGTTTATAACTATATCGTTACAGATCGCACTTAGAACTCCTCTATGAGTTCGATCGACGGATTGCTGAAAGATTCCAAGTGTACACGACGTAGAAATGGATTAGATCTTTGCGGCATAAGAAAATAGACCCATGTTGCATGGAAATTTTATTGCGTTTTAAATGAAACAAAATTGGTTTTACCAATTGGTCGAAGGTGTTACCAACTGCTTTACGCAAGTAAGACGAAATATAAACCTATTGCTATATCTACTAAAGATTAAAAATGTCCCACCATGCATTACGGTGCATCAAAAAGGTGGACACTTTTAACCCCAGCGTGCCCCAAAGAGGTAACCCTATCGAACGCTGTCAACTCGACTAGCCGAACTTCGGTGGAAGACGCCATTGTTCTTTGCTGGAACATTCTAGTAGGTCCTGGATTCCTATTCCGGAAGTTGGAAGTCTCTACCCCGAATATTCTGGAAGTTACTGGATTACTACTGTCTTGAAGTTACAGCTCGCTCTTGTTACTAAGCCGAGTATATGGTGGATACTAGCAACTCGTAACGATATTAACGCATTCGTTTGCCGTTTGTCCGACAGCTTTTCCCCTCGTGCATATCGCGTTTCCTCACCTAGACGATCACCCTTTTCTCCCGAGCCCCGCATGGTCATCGTGGACGATCGCAACGTTGGTTGCAAGCTCGTTATATCGCCATTACTCGAAGATAGCGATGGTATCTTGCGGGATTAGGCGAT